>NW_018165590.1:173491-201224 GCF_001263595.1 Phalaenopsis equestris | reverse complement strand
AGTGCAAATAAATAGGGAAATAATCATTGAAGGGTGTAGAGTTAGAGAACTTTAAAGTGACAGGTTAAAGCCCCCAACTTGGTTTATTATTTTAGGTTCTGATACGAGATGTTAGTCCCCAGGTGGAGGGAATCAAGGGAACTCTAGAGTGAGAGCTATTATATTCCCTGTCTAGCCGGTTTTCAGAACTATTCAAACTTTAAATTAGTCAATGTTCTTTATAGCATCTCTAGTAAGGGTAAAGAATATTATTGCTCCTACATGGCACAACACACAACATACTATGCATACATCCACAACAGAATTCATATACTTATTACTAATTTATGATATGGAGAAAAATATTTTAATATTTAGTGTTTTTCTTCTACAAAAACTCAAGTTATCTTTTTTATGTTTGTACTATTTTTATCAAAATGTTAAAATTATCAAAAATATTTAAACTTTCTTTACTGTGAAATCGTCTTTAGTTTAAAGAATTATCTTTTTAAAAACAGAAGTTTTCCAAAAAAGTGCATACTGCATACCTTCCCTATGGGTTTGATATTTAGGTCTTAATTAAAAAGTCAAATATTACTTGATAACGATACATATACTTGCGTAGTATCCAAATATATATAAATTAAAAGTTAAATTCTTATTTTTTCTTCAAGATTAAGTTTTTAGTTCTGTTTCGAAATAAGGAAATATATGTGAAAAATATAATCAGAATTATTGTTATACTATTGCATATAAGCAGTTTTGGGATCACATGTCAGGGTAGAAAGCGCAGTGAATGGTAGTGCGTCGCGTCGCCGTTCGGAGCTGCCTAGTATGAGGTGGCGCCGCACGTTTAAATAGAAACGCACGTTTAATTAGAAACATTAAAATATAACTCAAAAAATTATAAAAATTGGTTTTGAGAGTTCTCTGTGATCAGAGGGATTTTATAAAAATAAAATTATAAATAAAATAAAAACATCATTTTTTAAGAGTGTTTTAAATATTTAAATAATTAAAAAATTAATAAAAATCACAAAATTGATAAAATTCATGAAAATGTTCTAAATTGTTTCCTAAGCACTTAGAAACAATTCAATTGGAATATTTTTTCCTAATTTTCTAAGTGAAGATATTGAATTTTAAAGTTTAAAATAATTTTTAAAGGCTAAAAATGAGTTTCTCTTAATCTTTCACTTAAAAGATTCTAATAAATCAAGAAAAATAAAAAAAAATGTAAAACTTTTTTTTTTCAGGGTTCCTTGACCTCAAAGAGATTTTAAAAAAATGCAAAACTCAATTTTCCACATTTAAAATATTTTATAATTAATTAACACTCCAGAATTTAAAATAATTCTAATAATTAAATAAAACTCAAAAAATCATGAAATTTGGTCCAAGTGTTTCTCTGGGCTAGCTCTACCTCCAGTAAATATTTCAATGGATTAGGCTTTATCTTGGTCAAGCTGTGGAATTTTCTTTGAAAAATCTTATTCTTGCATATAAATAAATATATAAATTAAATTAAAATTTGAAAAATCACATTTTCTCATCTGATGTCTAAATTGTCCCATGAGTAAGGTGGGATGAAAATTCCAAAGCTATTTGAATTAAATTTAATGAATTATAATGTGATAGAGCATTAGGGGCAAAAGTGTAATTTTAGAAATTTAGCCTTAATTAACATTTTTAATTAACATTTAGGCATTAACATTTAGGCTTGATTCAAGAAAGGGAAATGGGCAACCTTTGATCTTAATCAAAATATTTGGATGATTTAAAAATAAGGGATTAATTGGTAGAAACCAATCTCACTTTTTCCAATTAAAGGATAAATTTGAAATTTCTTAGACGATTAAAATTTGGAAGTCTACCAAATTGAATGATCCTAGACTTAGGGGTATAGTTTTGGGTGTTAATAACTCATTAATTCAATACCCCATTTTGGATGTTCAAATAACATTCAAAAGTCTTGATGATTATTATCACTTAGAAATCTCCTTCAAAATGATTAAGACATTCATTAGGACCTTAAGGGCTTAGTAGTGACTTAAGCAAAATCAAATTTGGTTAAATGAGGATTAGAAAGTGAATGTAAACAAAATGTTGAACAGCTTTGAAACACTACAGGCCCAAGCTAGAATTAAAATTGACTAAATGTCTTAATAACACTAACTTGCCCCTTTAAGGGTCTTCATTCACATAATTTTTAAATTGAGTAATAAATGATAATTACCCTATTCTTAGGGATATTTGAAACATCAATGTTCATTGAGCATTGAAGATATTTACTGGATGAATTATTAAGCAATGTAATAATTTTAAATGAGCTCGAGGCCTCAAGTTCAACATCTCTGTAGGTGGTGAGAGGGAAGCATGGACCTTCTTCTTTCTTTTGACCTATTGAATACCTCAGAGATCTACTAAACTTAATATGTTTTGCTTAATAAGAATCATCTTTAATCAAACTAATAAGGACCCACCAAGATATGACCTAGGGTTAGGTAGGTGCCCAAAACTTTACTTTCCTGCTTCATACAAAATGCCCTGACATGCATTTTGAGTTTTAAGTGGTGGAACAAGAAGACTCGCCAGGTACGCTTTTACAATTATAGCATCGTCTTTTTTGTACTTTCATACTGTACTTCTGATGTTAACATAAACTTGTTGACCGCGACTTTATATATGCTTAAAAATATAAGTATCTACATAAAAAAAAAAAAGGCTAGGATAGCCACAAAACAAAAACCCAAAACCAAAATTAAAATCAACCAATACAAAATTCACTGCCACAAAATTCTTGTTCAACCATCTGCTTGAACTCTTTTTCTGGTTAGTGTAACCGGTAATGTCAATTTGAAAAATGTAAACTAATCTGATATGGTAGTGTAATTTTTTAAATATTTATGAGCATTTATGAACATCATGTGGTAATGTATTTCTTCCATTTTTTCGTATCAGGTTGGTACAAAAATCTTTAGTAAATCTTCATGTTATTTGACGAACACATTAGAAAACTTAAACTCGCCAAGACAGGGAGCTTGGAGCTAGCATTGTGGGTAGCACGACCATCTTCGATAGCAAAACATGTCTTCCCCTACTAAACAAATTTCCTTCCTTAGAATTAAACAACCAAGCCATAGGATTTTAAGGTTATCTGCTTATGCAACATAAATCCTCACCTCATCTTTAGGCCTTTGTACAACTCTGATGTATAATATAGGCCCTAACTCATCTTAGGATTCTGAGGTTGTCGTCCGTCACGACCTAAACCCTCACATCTTTCAGGCTATTTATGTGATTGTTTCACACAAATGTAAGTCCTAAACTAATAAAATTGGCAGGATGAAACACTCAAATAAATTTCTCCTCAAAACTAATGCCAAACAATAGGATAGAAGGCCCAACATTTAGAAGGATAGAAGGCCGACGGCAGACTTGCGCGACGATAGCTTTTCCCTGAGACTCTTGATTTAATTCATTTAGAAGGCCCGCCGACGATGCTCTAGAGGCCGCCAACGGTGAGCTCAGCGGTTATGTCCAACAATGCATTGGATAAGGATGAATTTTGGAGGGGTGCTTAGGTAACTTTTGGGGAAACTCATCCACAACTTTAAAAGAAAAATTTGAAGGAAAATTGAAGAGACTCTAGAGGTCCTGGAGGTTAGAGAGGTTCCATTAGTGTATAGAGAATTTACTAGAGTGCAAAATTGTGAGGAATTTTTTGAGAGATTGTAAGAGTGGAGGGAAAGTGAGAGATTTCTTCCTCCTTGCCGCTTTGAAGTGTTTTCTTTGGGCTTTGTGATTGGCTTCTCTTACTCTCTTTTCTTGTTTGGAAATAATGATATGAGAAGATTATGCCGTTGTTTTCATTTTACTTTTCTTTTGTAATGAGTAGAATTCATGTTTAGGATTTTGTGATGCATGTTAGAAGATGATTTAATTATAAATGTGATGGTTTTTACTTGCACTTTATTTACATTACAATAAAGATCTGTTGTAGTGTTAAAATTAGTTGTAATTGCATTAAGACCCGAGAGGGCTGTGTAATTCTCAACAAAGTAGAACCGCATCAGATTCCATTGATGGTTAAGTTCATGGGAGTTGAAATGCAAATAAATAAGGAAATATACTTTGATGGGCGTAGAATTGGAGATTTTTGGGTGACAGGCTAAAATCCTTAATTCGGTCCTATTGTTTGAGTACTAAAGCAGAGATGTTAGCCCTCAGGCGAGGGGAATATGGGAGCTCCGAAGTGAGAGTCGGTATTCTCCCAGCCTAGCCGCAGATTCAATAAACAAGCGTAGGATTAGTCAATGTTCTTTATGTCTGAACCAAAGGGTAAAGATGAGGTATGCTCCTATTTGGCACAATACAACTAGAATTGATTCACTTTATTCATTCACTATAATTTCTTGATAAGGAGAAAGATGATTTCTTATATATTGAATATCACATTAAAACCTTCATTACTATAATTAGTTATTTAAGAGTTATTGAAATTACATATTTATTTCAATTGCCTATTAGTGACAGATAAGCAATTTGAATTCCATTATTGTGATTAAGTATTACTTTTCTAAAATCTTAGATCGTAGTTCTAATATTACTCCCTGTGGGATTGATATCTAGGACTCCATTAGAGCCTTGTTTTACTTGAGTGATACGTATACTTGCATTGATAAGTGTGACTTTACAATTATTAAATATTTTATACATATATTTTTATCGAATCTATAACTATTATTAAGTTTTAGGTGTAGTTGCTGAGGAATTAAATCTTTTAGCAGCAGTATTAAATACTTATATTTTTAAGCATATATAAAGTCGTTGTCAATATCTTTCATGTTCTATTGCATGTTTTATTACTTTATTCATGTTTAAAAACAAAAAAAACAAAAAAGGAAAATAATAAAAATAAAATTAAAAAAAAGATAGAATACCCTTTAAGGTGGTTTTCTTCTAAAAAAAATATAAAACTAGCAAACTTTAAAACTTAGAAAACCTTGATTATCCAACATGACTGACAACATCTAGGGATTGAAACAAATGATTAATTAAATATTTAACTTCAAATTAAGTTAAAATACACTAAGATAAAGAACGAGAGTCAACCTTAGGGAGATTTGACATGAACCCTAGGTTAGTAAACATACCCACCAATATTCAGAGTCATACACTTAACTTAGGTTAGTTTGAGTGTAGAAACCTATGACAGTTTAGGTAACCAGCTATAATTAAGGGCTAGGACATACAAAACACTAAACCTACCCCTTGAAACTGAAGGGAATACCATAGAGGGAAGTAACTTATGGTTGCTGGCAAAGGTATTTCAAACCTCCTTAAGACTACGAATCACTTGAGCTACGTCATTTTAGAGGGATTCTTGGTTATGAGGCTGTTTATAGTTGATGATATCAAACTTTCAGGATGACAAAAAGTTATGGTCATCTTGATTGGGTAAATCATTCCTAATGTCTAGATTAGTTCACTTGTTAGGCTTCTTTATATTGTTTATGTTTGACTTTCCACCAAGAAATATTTCATACCTCACTCAACAATATAGTGATTTTGATTAATTCATATATATCATATTAAATATCACTTATTCACCTTGTAAACCCTATCTAATTTGTTCATAGGGCATTTCTAATGCTTTCAATGCCACCTCCCAGATATCAAACCTACTTTACCAAATAATCAAGTTTTCTCACCCTGTGAGCTCAATTCCTTTTAATCATTTCATAATTTGACTTATTATAATAATCGAGAGTTTTCATTATGGTTCATGACCTTAATGAAGTAATTAACTACAAGGGTTTTCCCTTATAGGAAGCAAGGCCCCATAATTTAAATAAACCTTATCTTACACCCATAAGGTAAGGGAAACCCTTTGTTCTATAGACCGAAAGAAGGCTTTCTTCTTCCAGGTGGTTAGACCCATTTCAAAAGTAATATTCTCTTCCCCTTGGAGGACATATTATTCTTCTGAATGTTGTTCCCGATCATCTAGACAGAGTGTCTTCTAAAAGGCACTATGGAGTTGCAAACAAAAATTTCCCCACCAGGTGTGCTAAGATTAATGTTGATGGTTGGAGAAGGTGGTGTGAAGGTGTGTAAAAAATTATGAGGTGTTGTTTGGTTTGGAGGAGGCTATGTAGTGATGTGGAGGAAGGTGTTGTGGAGTTGGTGGAGTGGTGTGGTAATTTGGAAGAAGTTGATGTGGAGTTGCTGGAGTGATGTGGTGTGTTATTCAAGTTGGTAGTAGGTGGTGGTCTGTGGTTTAGAGGAGGTGGTGTGGTTTGGAGGTTGTGGTGTGGTGTTGCTGCTGGTTGGTGATATGATGGTGGTGTGCTATTGATGTTGGTTTTAGGTTGGGTGGAGGTGGTGGTGTGTTGTGCAGGTAAGTGATGTGGAGGTGATCTAGTAATGTGGTGTGCTATTGTTATTGTTGGTTGGTGGTGTGGAGGTGGTGGTCTGTGGTTTGGTGGAGTCGGTGTGGTGTGGAGGTTGTGGTGTGGTGTGGTGTTGTTGATGTTTTGATAAATATAATGGTGGTGGCTATGATACGGTGATGGTGCTTAACATGTTTATGTTCTTTAATTTTGTTATTTATCTCCCATGATTTCATGTTCTTTATTTATTTGCATATTAGTTGTTGCTATAGGCAAGTCAAAAGAAATTGGTTTGTCTGCTACCTAAGATAATGATATGAAACTAATATTTTGTGACCTCTATGTCTAAGAGGTGGAGATGGGAATTAAACCAACCACCCGTCATATTTCACATAACCACTATTATATGTCATATTTTAAGGTGGTTTCATGAGTTTGTATTCCCTTAAATTTCATTGAACATAATGTCTGTAAAATAATTGGTAAGTATTTTAGGATTGTATTGGAGTGATTAATGGTACACATGTGGATGCACGTGTTTTTAACTGTAAAAAGATTGCATATATTGGATAATGTGGATCACCAACATAGAATGTGATGATTGTATGTGATTTCAATATGTGATTCACATTTGTGATGGCTATATGGAAAGACGGTGCACATGGCCGTCATATTTTCAAATTTATGATGATAACTCATAAGTATAACTTCTCGAAGCCACTTATAGGTCAGCTCGAATATTAACAAAATAAATAGTATTATATTATGAAATATTTATTTTTTTACTATAGAGAAATAGTATTTGGTCAACGTTGGATAACCAGTACTAAGAGGGTATCTTAAACTCTTTCTAGATATCAAATATCACATTCCTGATTTTGAGAGAACTAGCAATATAACTCGTGGCAGAAAAGAAATGTTCAACAAGAGACAATCCTCCTTACGAGGTGTCCTTGAAAGAGACAATGTAACTCGTGGCAGAAAAGAAATGTTCAACAAGAGACAATGTAACTCGTGGCAGAAAAGAAATATCACTGAAGATAATTTTACAGGTGTCCAAGGAGAAGAACATAAAACTATGACTTATTCAAGTAGACAGATGGGTTGGACGATTCCACTACCGAGAGTGATCAGGCATGGAGAGTTTCTCTAGAGGACGATTTATCTCATGACACACACCAGCTAAATTTAAAAAAAAAATTTAAATTATCATATCTTTAATTTTTATTTTAATACTCCTTTTTTAATTTTGACAGTCGTACTATTCACTATTTAGTGAAGGGCCTATTTTTATTTTATAATGTTCAAACTTGATATTTACTTTCAAGAATGAAATGTGCTACTATGAATAATTCTATTGTAAACAACATTACATTACAGAGTTAGGATGATCATTTGTCCAGAAACAGCTGCAACACAACAGTTTCAAAACTACAAAAAATAAACAAACAACCAGCTTATTTAAAGCAACTACTGTGCAGCAGCTTCTTGCCATAGCTACTACCCAACAGCTTTTAATAACCTGCAGCCACCCCAAACAAACCCTAACAATGCTTTCTTAGATTTGATTTATTTCATGAATCACAAAGACTTCAACATTCTTTGGCTTGACTTAGACTTCTAGCTTTAGTGAGGTTTTTTTCTATTCACTTTTTTTTGTTTCATGTATTTCCATCATTTTATTTTTCATAATTGTTTCATTTCTTGGCTATTGTTTCATACTTATACTACATGCTAGTATATTCTTTGTCTTAGTATCCTTAATATAGTAGTTATGTTGTTTCTATATATTTATCCTAATTTTTTGTTTGGAATCGCTCAATAACTTTTGATATCTTGTTTGTTTCCGAGGAATGGGTTTTAATCTCTTTATTTCTAGTAGTTATTATCTTGGCTATGCAAGTTTTGCCTCTTTTCATACTTCTTATTCCTTCAATAAAAACCATAGGCACCATTAATTTTATCTTCAATTTAGAGCTCATTCAGTCAATTTAAAATACTCACTAAGGGTTATTTGGATTATATTTGCAATAGTATTTTTTACAAAAATTTTATTTGTACTATCTTATCTTCATCCTGGGATAATTTTCTTATTTCAGTCTTTTGGAATTATCTTATGAGAATTCATTATATTTTTCTGTTTCCTACTTGGTGAAGTGTCCCACCAGATTTTATTTTGTGTGAGTTATATTTTAAGTTTAGATGGAAAATTCTAATTGTTTTATGTACTTTTTTTGGTAACATAAAATTAATATTTCCCTAAAAATAAAGCTTTGACTGTGAAGAGCCATAAGAAGAGATTGATTGATCATAACACCTTCATCTTCCTCATGAAAAGGATCATTATAACGAACTAACAAATGAAATTAACACGATGTGAGTTGGTATGATACAATAGAAGTTGATTATATTAATCAGATCCTGGTAGAAAGGAAGTTGCAACCCTAGTCTAAACTAACCATGATAAAATAATAACTCCTTATCGTAGCGTTTGGTTTTTCTTCTTTCCTCACTGGTCATAAGAGAATGGATGAGTCAAACACACACATGCATTGCATATAGACTACATTCTAGTTATCATCTTAGACTTTTTAGGTAAGTACATCCTTACCGATCATCTTAGATTTTTTAGGTAGTTTAGCATCCAATTTTTCTTTGTAGGAAAAACAAAGGAAGTCATCTTGAGAATATGTCGTAAAAGAAAATAAAAGATCACTCATAAATGATTTATATACTTAGTAAATTATTAAAAACATCCCTTTTATAAGATGATATAATAAGTATTACAAGGGTGTAAAGGTAAAAAAAATATTTCAAGCTCAATAAAGGTATTTAATAAAATTATCAATATTTTATGTAAATTGATACTCATACAAAAACATTATAGTATTCAAGAGATATTTTTTTCTTAACAATAACTTGGCATAAGCAAGTTATACAACACACGCAACATGCTACAATACTAAAAAGAAAAACTCCACAAATTAATCCATCATAATCTTTGCTAGAAATCAAATAAACTAAGTAATGTCCCTTCAAGATGAATTCCCCACTAGCTAAATATTTAAACAAGCAAGTGGATTCAGCCTAGCTCTCGCGTGTCAGGCACTTGTCATGTAGTTTGACCAAATCTTTTATTAGATCACCTAGGATTTTCTTCAACGTGGAAACTTCACACTTCAACTAGAATAATTATTAGATGAGTTCAATCAATCAGTAAGGTGGGAGCATTTGATATGCTCAAAGGTGGATCCTTGAGGCTCTACTATGATAGTATGAGGGTTACTAAAGTATAATCCTTCAATTACCCATCTGTAGCATTTGTCATGCTCTTTTCTTTAGCCAAAGGCTAAACCCTAAAATGGGATTGCTAATCAGCATCTTCCTTGGTTGAATTTTTTTCTCAGAGGAATTCAATGTGGTCACATTCAATTTCTATTTTCCCATGCTCTCTATGAAGAACAATTACCCATGAGTACATCATATGAAATAATCACTACAAATAAAAAAGAAACAAGAAATGTTATAATGCATTCTTAGCTTCCATATTTTGTTAATAGATATTTTATGTGCCATATTATATGCAAGAGAACTTAAGTTGTGAGATTATAGGTAAGCCTCTTAACCTACTTTCATCAATTAGTGTAAGCAAAGACTCTAATAACTTTGCAATGGGATCTTGATTCAACAAAGTCCAACCTTGAAGAAAAATTACATTTGATGAATTCACGTTGATAACCAGAGCCCTAGAGAAACTTGATCTTCGGTAAGAGTCGAATGTTCCTTTGATTACTCACCACCTTCTTTCTTTTTGAACTTCATTCTTGCATTTGCTTGCCAAATAAACACTCTTAACGTTTTGAAGTGGGCATGCCAATGTATTTATTTATAATGTTCTCCATCCATATTCATAGAAAGAATGAAGAGTGAAAATTAAATGTATAGATAAAAACAAATGTAGCAAATGAAAGTCTGGATCAGTTGACCCTTTATCATCATATTTATTAGAAATGAAGGTTCTAATCGTTAAGAAAGTGATTCACAAATCAAAAATATCTTTAAATAAATAGCATATCTGACTTATTGATGAACAACTATTTTTATTATTATCCTATTTATTTTGCAGTCTTATTTTCTAAGAGGTAAAAGAATTGGGAAAATAAATATGTATGTTCAGACTACATTCATACTAAGATTATGTTGCACTAAGATAAAATTCTAGTTTCATCATCCCAATTTACTAAGTCAATATCAATGAGCTGCCAAGTGTAGCGTATCGAGTAAAGATCATTAAATGAATGTTCTCAATCAAGTTTGTGGAGTTTGTTCAACAATCCAGCCCAAAATCATTCTATAATATCATATCAATCCTACTAGAAAAAATACAACTCGCTGAAACGCCCTATTGGACAAGAGGCAAATTATGATAAGAGTAAACAAGCTAATAAGGATGTGATCAGATGAATGCGTAGAGAATAGTAGGAGAAATTTTGCTTCGTTAGAAGATAACCTATTAGAGATAATATTAGTTTGGTCAATGTTGGAAGAAAAAAGAGATTATGCTAGAGATCCCTAAAGCTCTATATGTAATGATCTTTTGTCTATATTTTATAGAAAAAGATTTTATTAATGTAAGGGTGAAAATATATGTAAAAAATGTTGAATATTTAGATTAAAAAATAACATTTTATTTTTTTTTGAGTAAACACAACTATTTCTTTTTTCAACAATTCTTTTATTCTTCCCAAGCTCTTCCCTTAAAGTGTGAACGAATGAAAGATTAGGATCCAATGGGTATATTTGTTAGTTGGGCGAACTATAATGTTTAAGATATTCTAATTTATATGTACTCTAAATTTTAGTAAATGAAATTAGTGTACTAATCGTAACTCTTGTTTATGTGTGAATCACACATGCTTATTCTTAGTAGAGTAATTATAGTGGTACTTGGTTTTGTGCATGAGCAATAACTCAATCCATGTGAAGACTTTCTTTATATTGATTTTTATTTTATACTCTTTGAGCTTCAAATGACATAACTATCAGATGATTGTAAAAATTATTATAGTACATTCTAATATTTAGACAAAATGTCTTTATTTTAGCTTTTATGTGGTTAGATTAGTTCTACAAAAAAAATGAACATTTTAATTCAGGTATATATGTGTTTATAAAACAATTAAAAATTATACAATTATTACATCAACTATGATAAGTTTACCATTTTTAGCTTTTATGTGGTTAGATTAGTTCTACAAAATAAATGAACATTTTAATTCAGGTATATAAGTGTTTATAAAACAATTAAAAATTATACAATTACTACATCAACTATGATAAGTTTACCATATTGTAGCTTGTATATTAAAAAGTTTCTTATTAAACTCTTTTAAAAGAAATTGAAGATAGAAATGGTATCAAAATCTATGTAATTAACCAATTGACTTAGTCATTGTAATAATGTTCTAAATGTGTTAATCTAAAATTTGGAGTTTCTTAGATGGATGGTAATTGTTATTCTTATGTGGCACAAATAAATTACCGTCTGTTGAAAGCAAAGAGTATGCAAGTTATCTTAGCTTACTGTTGAATGCTTAGTCTTTCAACTAAGAAGTCCTGAGTTCAAGGACATGAATATATGATGTACATGTGCTTGTGACCTAATATGTAGGGTGAATGACAAGACACTTTCCAAATTACAAATCAGCAAAGTTCTCAATATAGACACATACACATCTTTATCGACTTGTTTTTAATCTCTTTCTTTATTATTTTCTTACTATAGTGCTCTATTTTCATCTTTCTATCATTCTCCATATCTAAAATTGAACATGATAGTATAATATATTTCATTATTCAAGGAGCAAAATTCATTGGATAGATTTTTAAAAAAAGTTTTGTAAGGTTTTACCTAACATCATTAAATATTTATTGGGATGTGTTAAATATGAAAATTTTTAGTTGATTAATGAGGTAAAAATTTTATGTAAAAGCGTCCTACTTTTTAAAATCTTATTGCTTCTAATAGAAGTTTTTTGTAAGCAATTAATTGTATGAATTATATCCCATTGCAAGTCGGCAAAAATTGTCCTTCATCTACTCATGAATATCTGGTATAATCTCTTAGTTTCAACTTAAATTTAGAGCTCAAAAATTGATTTTCTTAATCTTTTCAAATCGTAATGATCATTTAAGAGTTTATGCTACTCAAGCATATATAACTTAACCATATATTATTCTTTTAGAAAACAAGAAAAGTGTGAAAGAATAAATTCTTAAATAGTTCATAAAGTTACCACAAAGTTCCTTCTAGCTATTAAGCCCCTTACAATTTCTAAAGTTAGATTCACTTCTGTGCTTAAACAGTGCTTAAGCCTGTATCACTTTCGTTTGTCTAGTCCTATTTGCTTGTCTTAATGATTTTGAGATCACACAACATATGTTACAGGAATAGGAGGAAGACTTTTATTCATATATCATATGTTGTATTATCTTATGGACATTAACAGATAAGGTATTATGTTTAAGAAAGAAAAAGGTGGTATAAATCTAACCGGTTGAATGAACAAAGTCGAGAGACGAGTTTCAATTTGTATGTCATGAGGGGCCATCAGCCAAGGAAACCCCAAATTTTCTTATAATTTAAGAGAACAGACTTTGAGTAGCAGCATTACAACATATATTATAGGTATGTTATTGAGAGCACATAGCCCAACTTTACAAATTGAAACTCACCATATGTGTGTGTGTATGTGTGTGTGTGTGTGTGTGTGTGTGTGTGTGTGTGTGTGTGTGTGTGTGTGTGTGTGTGTGTGTGTGTGTGTGTGTGTGTGTGTGTGTGTGTGTGTGTGTGTGTAAACAAGATATTGACGGATACATTTTAAAAAAATAATCAATGAGAAATTACACCAATTGTGACCATCCTTGAACTATCCGCACCAACCACAGCCACCACACAACTTTGTCATCTGTCGACCACCACCGGCAAATCATCACCACTGACACTATATTTACATTGAATTTATTTTTCTTCAAATCAAACAAAAATACATAGAATATTGCATTTATTTTACATTAAACATTAAACAGAAATACAATACATTAAAGTTGCTTTGCATTCCATTACAGCAAACCAAATAACCCCTTTGTGGCACACAATATTTACATTGAATTTGTTTTTCTTCAAATCAAACAAAAATATAGAAAATATTGCATTTATTTTAGATTAAACATTAAACAAAAATACAATACAGTAAATTTGCATTGCATTCCATTACAGCAAACCAAATAACCCCTTTGTGGCACACAATATTTGCATTGAATTTGTTTTTCTTCAAATCAAACAAAAATATAGAAAATATTGCATTTATTTTAGATTAAACATTAAACAAAAATACAATACAGTAAATTTGCATTGCATTCCATTACAGCAAACCAAATAACCCCTTTGTGGCACACAATATTTGCATTGAATTTGTTTTTCTTCAAATCAAACAAAAATATAGAAAATATTGCATTTATTTTAGATTAAACATTAAACAAAAATACAATACAGTAAATTTGCATTGCATTCCATTACAGCAAACCAAATAACCCCTTTGTGGCACACAATATTTGCATTGAATTTGTTTTTCTTCAAATCAAACAAAAATATAGAAAATATTGCATTTATTTTAGATTAAACATTAAACAAAAATACAATACAGTAAATTTGCATTGCATTCCATTACATTTATTTTTTTATTTTTTTATTTTTTTTTTCCTTGCTTTAGAGAGAGAGAGAGTGTGTGTGTGCCGCAAGCAAGCCTTGACCTGTTGGTGGCGGGGTCACTGTAAATCCCCTCAGGTTAAGAGTTCGATCCCACAGTGGCATGAGGGCTCTGAAATTTTAGGCACATGACGCGAGCTCTTATCATGAGGCCAAAAAACGCATCAGAAATTGGCACATGACGCGGGCTCTCATCATGAGGCCAAAAAACACATCAGAAATCAGGCCAAAAAACGCATCAGAAATTCACATTTGGGCCTCTGCTAAATATCGATTTTCTTTAAAAATAAAAAATATATATATCTATAGATAGATAACAGGCCCACATAGAATGAATCCACAGGCCACTGATATGAAAAGAAAAAAAAAAATTGTTCTCACAAGATAACGACTTTGAGCTGCATACTCATCACTTTCAAAATTTAAGAAAAATACAGCCTTACATCACAGGTGATTAACATCGCCATAAGGTAAAAAAAACCTTCTGCAACATGCCAAATTGCGAAACATGCAAGAAAAAGCATCTTTGAAAAATAAGTTGTATCCATAATTAAATAAGCAGTTAGAATACAAACTTGTGACATGAATGTAATAATATTTGAAAAACAAAACAAGCTTGTAAGGGTGAAGTCTATTTGAGCTCCACTTGTTCAGGGAAAAAGAGGATTGACCGCATTAGTTATGGTGTGAATAACAATTATAGTGTAGAGAAGAAGTCCAATGGCGCCACTTATGAGGGCTCCCATGACCTGGTTGCAGTACTTTGGGACCTCATCACAGATAGGAAGCCATCCAGCATGCTCGTTTCCCTTCTTCCCCACGTGCGAAATTGCTGCAGCTGCCGCCATTGCAGCCGTCAGTAGCATTGCAGTAATCTAAATGAAATCACACATCCAATTCAAAAGCCAATAAATACAAATTTATCTCATAATAAAAAAGCAATAGAAGCCAAGCAGTTGGTCTTACAACATCCAACACAACAACCCATCTTGAAATGAGACCTCCAGGAGGCACAAAGAGAGCAAGCAGACTATAGGCACCGGCAATGGCATTGGCTACAACGAAGAACCTGTAATCAAGGTTTAACTTTAGTAAATGCTCGCTTTGTGTGAGAGAGAATAAAGAAAGAACGGAAGTGTGAGAGAGACAAAAATAAATAAATAAATTGACTACGTGAAAGAGGGGGATTGATAAAACTCGGCCTTAATGGTGACGCCGAAAAAGGTGGTGGTCTCATGGCAAGTGGCCATGATTGATGTGGCGGCGATGGTGGCTGCCATAGCTAGAAATCTGAGCAAGTGAGTGCAGGGCCTGAAAGCCTTGGCCATTGTTGGAGTGATGTTGGCGGTGAATTGAGAAGTTAAGAGTTTAGGAGAAGAACTTGGAGGAGCAATTAAAAAGAGAAAATTGGAGGGGGTAGATAAGGGTGTTTAACTAAAGGAGGGAGATGAGAGGTTAGGATGGAACATAAGCGGGTGGTGGGGTCCAATTGGCAACCAATACCCAGCATCCTTGAAAGGTGCAAGGGTATTCAGGCGTGTAGCTATCATAGGTGTGAATATTTAGGCAACTATGTGACAAGGTTAGATTGATGACTTCTGTAGAGAATTTTCTTCAGGATGATGTAATTAAAGAATCAATTCAATATAACTTCTGGGAGATTTTTTTCTTTTTCTTTTTTTTTTATTTTATTTCTGGAAGTAGGGGGAAGAAGACAAAGGGCGTGCAGAGGTGGTTGAGGCGAGGCATAAATTTTTAATAGGTAGGAATAAGATGGATGATTAAAATCATTTCCAGTGCCATTTAGTACGGCTGCACTTTCAGTGTATCCAAATTTCCGTTTAATTTGCCAACACAAATACATCGCCTTCAGCAAAATACAGCAATTGATCATGCCATCCCTATATTTATCAACATCAAACACTTCAAGTTCTCCTAACAAAATCATCTAAAATATCGTTAAAGGCAATTTACATAGCTTCTCTTTCAACAACCCAGTTCTTCTACAGTAGCATTTTATGTAACAGCCAATTCAATAGTTCCTCTTATGATCTCATCAGCACCTGGGGAGTACATCTCATGGAAAAGGTCTATTTAGGGATATAGCTGAGATATATCTAAACAATAACTGGCAGCACAGAACTGCATAAGCACAGATCACAATGTGATAGCAGATGAGGTATTCACAATATTAGTCCCCCAGATTTTAGCAAAATATAACTACAGTTTTATAATAAAAAATGACTATTTTGTTTAAAATAATATAGCAAAATAGAGTTTTCCCTTCAAATCTGATTGTTAATAAAAAATGGACCCAAAAAAACGAGAAGGCTGTTGTTCCAATCTCATCTGCCCAGTAGTTATAGAAAGCACCAACTATCAGCTTCAGTTCATCTTCCAAGTGCAAGGATAAAAAATGTTTACTGTTCTTTTAGATGCAGTTATTATGTCTTTCCCTCCGAGTGATGGACCGACCCATACGCAAGCGTCGAGCAGTGAGGGCCTCAAGTAAGGCACCCAATGCATTCTCCACCTCTTCCGCCAGTTTATCAAGCCCATGTGAGTGCAGCTCCGGATGATGGTGAAGCTCTAAGAGAAGGCCAGCAGCAGCAGCTGCTGTGCAGGTTCTATCCCATGCCGGCTGCGGTCTTTATCATAAAACAGGCAAAGCAAAACATGCATTAGACGCTGAAAACCAAATTGCAAAATGAATTTAAAGGGGAAAGAAAGATGGTAAAAAGATTATAATGCCAAACCGAAGTTTATGCATCACTGATGCGCCAGTGCTTGAAAGAGAAATACAAGGTGGCTCTTTCTCCCCCCATGTAGCCGCCCATCTCTCCTGAAAGGAAACTATTTTTATTTGGGCCTTATGTTTGGGTGATATGTTCCACATTGTATACAGAAACGAATTTCATGAACTGAAATTAGTTTTGGGAGGACAGCAGCAGCTAGTTGGTGATTAGCCAATACACCATGTTGCAGTCAATTTTCATTTAAATTTAATTTGTTGAAGAAATATAGAATAATCATAAACCATAGCCATTTAGTAACCAGCAAGATAACTTCAAACTTTTTGTGGCCAAAAGGGAAATGGTACAGAAATTTCATGAAATTCAAGTTGAGTGGTACCTTCAAACGTCTATACATTGCAGCAGAATTGCTCCACGTGCCATCGATTAAGACAAAATTTAGTTGCTTTTGATGCTGTATTTCTAAAGATTAATTAATAGGTTAATTTCAAAAGATGTTTATCATTGCAAAAAAAAAGGAAAGATTTATGAAATGCTGAAGAGTTGGCCTGTTCATTATAGACAATCAGAAGAACAAAGAATAATAGTGTAGTAGAATGAAACCGAATGACTTGAAATCTTTCAGCTCAGTTTGCTTGTTCTGCTTGCTATGTTTAGATAGAGTTCAGATGGTGACAGAATTTGTCACAAAAGTATAGTTTGTTACGCAGGTACAGATTATGTGGGTGAGGTGCGCATCGAGGATATGATATATTGCAATATAGAGTTATGATAGCCCCTCCAGGTGTTCACTTTGTAGGCAGTAATAGCTTCTCCCTTAGGGGCTGTCTGGTTAAGTTAATTAGTGGTGTACTGTCCATTTTAACAAGGATTTTAAAAAATTTTATGTTTGGTATGAAAATTTACAAATACAATGTAAATTTTCAATGAATTTAAAGTTCACACCGTAGTTCATTTTGGCTGAATTTACAATTCGGTTGATTTGGCCGAATTTGGATTACACCATTCATGTAAAAAGTTATAGGCAAGCCGCCGCCGCCCGCCCGCCCGCCGACACCGCCCGCAGCCACAATCTGCTGCCCACCGCCACTTGTCGCCCTTTGCCCAAGTAAATACATTATTTTCAATCTACTTCAAACCAAACAAATAAATACAAAGTGCTACATTTATTTTTCAGTGAACCAAACAGCTTGAAAGTATTTCAAATACATTGTAATCATAGTATTCTGGAAATCTTTTGCATTACATGTCATTTTTAGCAACCAAACGACCCCTTATTGTTTGGAACTTGGTGGTGGATAGGCCTTCGGTAGATATGTCAGTTATTTGATGTTGAAATGTAACTTGTTGAGCATGAATGCTCTTGGATCTGTTGGCATCTCCAATGAAATGATGGTCTATTTCTATGTGCTTAGAGCGAGAGTGAAAAACAAGATTGTTTGCCAAAGCAAGAGCAGATATATTGTCATGGTGCAGCTTTGTGGGTGCAGAAACTGAGATGCTCATTGGCAGCTGTGGCAAGGGCTCTATAATTGACCTCGATATAAGGTTGAGCGATCATTGGCTGCTTCTTGATAGTCAAGGATATGAGGGTGGAACCCAGAAAAGTACAGTATTCAATTTGCGATCGGCGGAATACCCTGCCTCATCAGAGTCAGAGTATGCTTGGTGAGTGAGAGATCCAACATTGATGGGTAATCCATAGTGAAGAGCATCTTTGATATATCTTATGAGGCGTATGAGCAGCTGAAGGTGAGAATTAAGAGTATTATGCGTGTATTGGCAGTCTTTATTAACAGCTAGGGAGATATCAGGTCTGGTGAGATTAAATACTAGAGAGAATAAAAAATATGGTGACATTGTTCAGGCTGGGAGTATGGTTGGTCAAGTTGTGCAGTTTGAGACTGTCTTGTGGGTTACAGATTGAATAGAGGCTTGCAGGAATTCAAGCCAGCCCTGTGAACTATTTTCAGGGCATAGGTTGTTTGATTTAGATGAAAACTAAGTTCGTGGAGTGGCTTGAATGTCCAGAAAATAAGAAAGAGAATATAAAAGAGAAACCAGGTTGCACATCTGAAATTTGTGGCGGAGCTGATTGAGAATCTGAAAGATGCTAGTGGAGTTGTTTCCCGTGATGAGAATATCATCAACGTAGATCAGTAGATATATGTGATGATCATGATTGCAATATGTAAGAAGAAACGAGCCGGCCATGATAGTCTTTAAACCGAGGTGATTAGTGTTGTAAACGATCCGAACAGTGAGCCCAGGCCGTGTTCATGTTCAGCTCGGTTGATTCGTGTTCGAAATTATTTTGTAAACGATCCGAACAGTGAGCCCAGGCCGTGTTCGTGTTCAGCTCGGTTGATTTAAAAGCGGTTCGAAATAGGCTCGTGTTCGAAATTATTCAATTATTTGTGAACAGTATGTTCGTATTTGGTTTGAATTAAATTTGATTTGTTCGTTTTAGGCTCGTGTCCGACTCGAAAGGAGCTTTTATAAATTATAAAAATCTTATTTTTAATTATTTATTTGATGAAATAATAAAAATAATTATTCAAGTAATAAAAAAATTCATTATTTGATAACCCCAAACCAAATCCACAACAAAGCTATAAAAACCAGACAGATCTAGAAATGTAACAGCAACACTCAAAATTTAGCTCAATAATCTAAGAACGGATCTAGATAAATCCATAAGAATTGTGTGCTGCATATGAAAAATTCCCAAAAAAATTAACAGATTTTAGTGGCAATAGTCAAAAAGATTCAAAAACAAAAGGAAAAAAAAAGACCGCAGCGATGCATAGATCCAGATTTGGGAAGGAAATGGGGATAACAATATCACATTTTGAAGAATCCTTGGTTGGTTGGAAACTTGAAATCCACAAAACATTTGTTAGAAAGAAAAAAAAGAAGAAACCAAGTTCACAAAGAACCTTCTCACTTCTCAATGTGATAGTAAACTTCAGAGCCGCTCTTTACCTAAACAAAGTGATAACATAATCTCTCACCTTGGGATGGAAAGAAAAGTTTCACAGAATCACCGTCGCCCTTGCTTGGTCGCCCCCGTCGCCTCCCTCACAACAAAAAACCTGAACGAAAGAAAAAAGGGGCAGCTCGTGGTCGCAAATGCGTGGAATGTGCGGGTTTAGGATTTTATTCATATATGTTAGTTTTTTTTAATAGGAGTAAAATTTAGGGTTGTTGAATGTTGAAGAGATCCATTGGCTAAAATTTTATAATTATATTGTTTTAAATTATTTATTTATTTCGAGCCAAAACGACCTGAACACGATCGAATAAAGAGTTGTTCATGATCTGCTTATTTATAAATCAAGCTAAAAAAAATTATTTGTATTAAACTCGCTTATTTAACGAACGAATCACCTGAACACGATCGAATAAAGAGTTGTTCATGATCAGCTTATTTATAAATCAAGCTAAAAAAAATTATTCGTATTAAACTCGCTTATTTAACGAACGAATTGAACACAAGCTACTTATCGAGCCGAACACGAGTTGCTCAAGAACAACGAGCTTTTTTAACAGCCCTAGAAGTGGTGTAGGTAGTCATAAAAGGTGTTGAACAATTGGCAGTGTTATTATGAGCTCATAGATCACTTTCTATTGTAGGCAGACATGATCTGGATATTGAGGGTCTTTGAATCTGGGTGGTTGGGCCATAAGGACTATTTCAGGAGGAACGCCGTGAAGAAAGGCAATCAATACATCTAGTTGAGTGATGGACCAATGGTGATGTGTATTGAATGGACATTTTGCCCACTAGACTGAATTTTTCATGATAATTCATGTAATATTCCTGCTTGTAACCTTGGGCAGCAAATCGTGTTTTGTACCTTGCGATGGTGCCATCGGAAATGAACTTATTCTTGAACATCCATTTTCTGTCCAATACATTTCGTGAAGGATGTGGGGGAACTAATATCCACATTCCCTGTGCTAGAGGTGCATTAAGCTCCTCTGACAGCATTTATCCAATTTACATCATTGATGGCTAAAGAGTAGCAAATGGATGAATAAGTTTGCTCATTGTGGTGTACATATAGAGTGGTTCGAGGTTCAAGGGATCCGGTCTGTGTCCTGAAAACCATGGGATGCCTGGAGCTAGTGAAACTGAGCTCGGTGGAGTGGGATTGGGAGCCATATGTAATGTTTGTGAGGTGTGTGGTGGAGAAGAAACTGCAAGAACTGGGTTGACTTGGTAAGGGGTTAACTTTCCAGTGGAGGAGAGAGAAGCAGAAACTAGTGTGAGTGGTCGAATGTGAGATAGATTCTGATTGGACATGCTCATGAAAGATAACATGTCTGGAAATGATGATGTGGTTAGTGGTGATGTCAAGGCATTTGTATCCCTTATGTCAATTGGAGTAGCCAAAACATGCAAAATGGGTAGATTTGGGAACTATTTTGTAGATGGATTGAAGTGGCAGCCAGGGAAAGCATAACAACCAAAAGTTTTCAGTAAGGAATAGTTTGGTATTTTGTGATAGAGCAACTGGTATGGTGATTGGTTGTTGATTGTGGGAGACAACAGCCTGTTCATTAAGTAGTTATCTGTAGGTATAGTGTCCACCCAGAGAGGAGGAGAAAGGCAAGTTTCCAAAAATAGGACTCGGTAAATTCTAAGAGATTCCTGTATTTCCTTTCAACAACTCTATTTTATTCAGGACTGCAGGGGCAGCTGCGTTAATTCATAATTCCGTTAGTGGTATGAAAATTTTGAAATTTTATGCATTCTCATTCTCCTTCCCCATCAGTACATAAAATTTTAATTTTGGTGTTGAATTGGCATTGTGTAAGAACTTAGACATGGATTTTGATTTTAGTTTCATTGGGTATAACCAAATAAAACGAGAGTAGTCATCAATGAAGGAAATATAATAACGAAAATCATGCTTAGAAATAATCTGGAATGGATCTCATATTTAATAATATATAGCAGACACTCCTCCGGAGTTTTTCCCTACAGCATGTCTTCCTTGTCACGACCCAGCCCGGGGCATGGAATTAACCAAGGTGGGTACAAACGGTTGAAAGGTGCGAATTAATTTGTTTATATTCGTTTACATTTTAACAGATGAAAGAGTGACTATAAATTTAAATTAAAACGGTGCAATTAAAATTACCATGTTGAAAGTTGTCCGCGTCTTCTATAATTTTTTTCTCATTTATAGTTCATCTTTTAATAATTTAATTAAAGTTGAAAAGTCAGTTAAAAGAACTGTGAGCTGAAAGTGTCAATAAATATTTACTTCTAAACTACAAAAATACAAGAAAATAAAGAGCAACATGCATATCAGTTAAGATTCTTTATAAATCAATATAAACATTTGACATGTTATTTGATCTCCAAAGCTCAAAAATCGAAGGATAAATTCTATTGACTGATACTATCAATTGCTCTATTACTAAAACTATTTATTCAAAACTTCATGCTTCGGACAAGGTGGACTGAGGTGATGTGATTTGGAATAAATGTTTGCCCCTTCTACGTATTTTTTTCTATTGGAGAGTTTTAATTGTTTTGGTTCCAATGGATGACATCCTTACATTGAAGGGATTGAGAATCCTCTCGCAATGTTTGCTTTGCAAGTCGGAGGAGGAAAGTGTAAACCATGTGTTATTTGGATGTGACTACTCTATCAAAATCTGGACAGTTTTAGGTGATCGGACTACTATCAAAACCCCTCCATTGGGTTGGGTGGATCTGTCACAGTGCAGGGAAGATTGGTTTCATCCTATTCATAAACAGCATATACTTAACATCATTCCTTTCATCTGCATTTGGTTCATTTGGTTAGCTGGAAATTCCCACAAGCATGAGAATTGTTGCATTAAGCAAGATAGGGTGATTTCAAATATTCTATCTTATATACATAAGCTATTTATTTATCATAAATTTAAGCCAACTTTCTTTTCGAGCTGGGAGGAATATGTGTGTAATGATATACCAGGCAAAAAGTTTTGTAAGGTCTCTCTTGTATGATGGAAACAACCATCTTTCCCCTGGATTAAAGTAAATAATGATGGTAGTTGGAAGGCTGATTGTGTCGGGTGCAGGTGGAGTCTACAGGTCTCATTCTGGTAAACTATTATGCTTTTTTTTCTTCACCTTGTATGGTTGTTTGTGCTTTATCCGTAAAGTTATATGTTGTTTAGTTGGCCTTATATGTTGCGGCTAAAATGAATTGGAGATTCTTGCAAATTGAAATGGATTCATTTATTCTCTTGGACATATTAGCTAATGATAAATAAACTCCTTGGTTTATAAGTGTTAATTTATGCAGGATTAAGCAACTTTCAGCAAATATTATCATCACATGGAGCTACACATCGAGAGAAACTAATAGGCCAGTAGATTTCCTTGCCAAAGCTGCTACATAGACTAAGGCTATAATCCTGAAGACCAAGGTTGATTCTGATCTTAACTACTCCTATTGAGGGACAATCTCAATATGCCCTACCTTAGACCATTTTCCTAAGTAAGATGGGATGTCTGTTTATTGTGATGGGATGTCTGTTTATTGTTGTTTTTCTTTGCCTTCTTCTTTGCTTGGGTTTAGCTATTTCCTTTGTTTTGGAGTCTTTTTGGGGTATACTTGTATCTATTTTGGAGAATTTTTTTGGGTGAGTTTGTACACTTGGAGGTTGGAACTCTATGAGTGAGTAGTGTATTTTTTTGATTTGTAGTGGGATTCAATCTCCTAAAAACATGTAACTTTACTTTTGAGCAATAAAATTACCTACGGTTTTGCTTTATATATATATATATATATATATTAAAAAATCCAATAAAAAGACTTTACCTTCTTCCCTCGGTCGAACCTTAAGACGCGCCACGAGAGCTCTGGCTCGGATCTCCCGCAAAAACTTATCTAATCGACGACGTCTTCTTTGTGCATGAGATTGCACGCACCCGTCGCCTCTTCTTCTACCGTGCAACAGAGATGCCACCCCTGTCGTTGCCCACTTCTCCTACAGCATCCTCCTCCCCTCTTCAGGTTTCTTCTTTTGATGCTCGACACCGATGTTGAGAGCTACTCTCTTCGCTCTACCCACACTCACCGCAGCCCCGAGATCACGAAAGTCTTCCGCTTCCCTCGTCAACTATCAGGTAAGTCTCGTTTCCCCCATACGAAAATTATATAGGCGAGCTTTCCGATCTTAACGCTTCTTCTCCTGCCTTTCATTCATTACCCGACCTCTCATTTCCTCTACCTCAGTTTGGCTGCCCGACCCTTCATTTCTACTTCTCCGATTATTCTTTTCCATTATCCCTCCCTTGTAATTGAAATAAAACTGTTACAATCTTCCCCACTTACAAAAATTTTTTCCTCGAAATTTATACAAAGACCTCAAGTCAAATCTCATCAAGTCAACATTAATTATCCATAAAATTAGGATCCTGCATGGAAAATTAATCACTATAAAGATAAAGGCTAGATGCAAGGCCCAACTATACATAGATACAGAACACCAAAACATGATAAGAAAAACAACAAACTAATCAGACCTCACCACTATCAATAGCAATAGGTTTTTCATGCTCACTATGAGTGAGAGAATATACCCGAGATCGAACCGGTTGTCTTGGTTGACTATAGGTAGGAACTGAGGCTATTGACTCTATTTTTTTATGTCCACCTGCAGTCTTCTGTGAAAGAGCTCCATTAGATTTATGATCTTCAGAGCTCTTCTGGTCAAGAGATGGACAATATCTTATTATATGACCAGATTGACGACATCTATAGCAAGTGTTAGATCTCATCAAGCATTCACTTTTATGTTGTCTTTCGCATTTGGCACAAGTTGCTCCAGTACTCTAAGTCTGCTAACTCCACCTGAATTATTCTTGAACCTTCTCATTGGATCCTTCTGAGTGAGCTTCGTGTTCTTTTGCAGCCTTCCTCTTGTGCATCTCTTTACGTTTCTTAGTAAGCTGATAATCGATCTCAACTCTTCTAGCTCACTCTACTAATATTGAATATTCATCGATTCTTAAGAGTACCAACGACTGTCTGATCGAATCTTTTAATCCCGAAAGAAATCTGTAGCACTGTTCTTCTGCGGTGGCGATCATTTGTGGCGCATACCTCGATAGTGCAGTGAACTCTGCTTCATACTGCATAACTTTCTTATCTCCTTGCCTCAACTTGATGAACTTATCCTTGTATCTGCCGTCAAGCGGGTAGAGGTACGAACCATTCTCTAAAAAGTTCTATAAACTCCTCCCAACTTATCATCGTATTAGATATGTCCCCTAATTTATCTGGACGCTGCCCACGCCACTACCTTTCGGCTTCTCCATCCAGCACAAACGTCGTCAACGGTACTCTTCTTTCATATGAACAAGTCATACTATATAGTATCTTCTCTATCCTCATTAGTCAGTTCTCCGCTTCAATCAGGTTTTCTATTTTTTTGAACAGAGGTGGACACAGATCTTGAAATATCTTCAAGTATTTATGCACAACAACTGTATCACTTTCGATAAGTTGTAATGTGTATCTTCATTCGGAGCTTTTTCTTGCTGTAGATCCTCATTCAGAGCTTTTTTCCTGTTGTAGGCCCTCCTTCAGAGCCTTTTTCTTGCAGTAGGCCCTCCGGAGTTTTTTCTTTCATGCCAAGTCCTCCAGCTTTTTCTATAGGTTGTCTACTTCCCTGCAGCATTACCTGTAAGAGTCTTTCGCCTACCCACAGGCACTGCAAAAACTACAGTCAAAGACAACCGCAGTCAACTAAAAATATCTATAAATGCTATTGAGGTTGAATACCATGTACCTAACTAAATAATCTTCCTCGCCCATTATTTGATATTTTCAAATCCAAATTGAACATAGCTGCCAACCATGTTTCAGCTTGAGGGGGGAAGTGTTAGAAGTTCTTGTTAAATATTATGAAGATTAGATTTAGTTCCTTGGACTGGATTTATTTCATTTCCTATTTTAGATTTATTTTTCTGGATTGTGTTTGTTTCCTTTTCTATTTTAGGCTTTCCTATTTTATATCATTTTATTTAACTCCAAATAATTATTATGAATAAATTAATTGGAGATATAGGTCTTATATATCCTTTGCTTCAGTTATAGATGGTCTTACTAAACATTTATAGGAGGATGTATCTCGGTGTATGCAATTTGCTGGTGATGTCATTCTCGTGGATAAGACGAGAGAAAAAGCCCAGGAAAAACTTGAATTATGGAGGTCAACATTGGAGTTTAGAGGTTTTTATTTGAGTAGAACTAAAACTGAATACATGAAACGTAATTTTAGTAGTAGTAACTCTAGTGATAGTAATGTA
This sequence comes from Phalaenopsis equestris, assembly GCF_001263595.1. Lineage (NCBI taxonomy): Eukaryota > Viridiplantae > Streptophyta > Magnoliopsida > Asparagales > Orchidaceae > Phalaenopsis > Phalaenopsis equestris. The sequence goes on along the minus strand of NW_018165590.1, from coordinate 175,004 downwards.
ACTTTGGGTGATCAAATTATTAAAAGGTGTGAACAATTTAGATTTCTCGGGTTTGTTGTTCAAAGCGATGGTGATATAGATGGGAATGTTAATAGTAGAATTCAAGTTGGTTGGTTGAAATGGAGGAATGCTTCAGGCCTTTTGTGTGGTAGCAAAGTGCCACTTATACTGAAAGGAAAATTTTATAAGACGGTGGAGAGACCTGCAATGCTCTATGGCTTTGAATGTCTGAATGTTGGCAATAAATGTTGGCATTTAAAAGAGAAGCATAATATTAAGTTAAGTGTTGCCAAGATGAGAAAGATTAGGTGGATGAGTGGCTTTACACTTAGAGGCACGATGCGAAATGAATATATCTATGGTAGGGTTGGTGTAGCTCTAATGACGGACAAAATTAGAGAGAATCGTCTTAGATGTTTTAGACTATCTGGTGATCTGATTAGTAGAGTAAATGTTTTAGATTCGACTTATGTTAAGAAAAACAGAGGTAGACCTAGGAAGACTTGGGGTTATTGTATAAAAAACCCCACGTAGAGGGATTAAGGCTTTGTTGTTGGTGGTGGTGTTGTATAGGTCTTATTTCATTTCATGTTATTTCATTTTTATTACCATTCCTATTCTAGAATTCAGCAAAATGATTTTATTAATATGAAAAAATGGTATAAATATTCTTACATGAGGTCTTATTTCATTTCATGTTATTTCATTTTTATTGCCATTCCTATTCTAGAATTCAGCGAAATGATTTTATTAATATGAAAAAACGGTATAAATATTCTTACATGAATTTTAGAATAAGAAAGACAAAAAAATGAAACATGAAAGAAAAAATATAAAACCTATATCTTCAATTAATTATTTGGAGATAAAGGAAACGACATAAAATAAGGAAATAAATTCAATCAAAGAAAATATGTCTAAAATAGAAAATAAAATAAATCAAGTCCAAGACAATACATTTAATCCTTATAACTTTTAACAAGAATAAATTATTTTCTAATATAACTTCTCACACTCCCCCTCCAGTTGAAACGCAGTCGACATACATGTTCAACTTGGATTTGAAAATATCAAATAAAGGGTGAGGAAGATTCGTTGTGTGGTAGAGTTTTAAGTCTTCATCTCGTACATAGTAATCAACCTCAAGTGCATTTATTTAGGGATATTTTAGTTGACTGCGGTTGTGTTTGACTATAATTTTTTGCAGTGTTTATAGGTAGATGAAAGACTCCTAAGGTAAAGCTGCAGAAAAGTTTGCAGGGAAGTAGACAACCTATAAGAAAAGCTGTAGGGCATGCTCTGCAAGGAAAAAACTCCGGAATAGTTGACTGCGGTTGTGTTTGACTATAATTTTTTGTAGTGTTTATAGGTAGATGAAAGACTCCTAAGATAAAGGAGCAGAAAAGTTTGCGGGGAAGTAGACAACCTATAAGAAAAGTTGTAGGGCATGCTTTGCAAGGAAAAAACTCCGGAGGAGGGCCTCCTGCAAAGAAAAACTCTGGGGAGTGGTCTG
>NW_018165590.1:168363-173423 GCF_001263595.1 Phalaenopsis equestris | reverse complement strand
GCTCAAAATGAGGGCCCGCTGCATGAAAAAAAAAAACACCTGCCAGTGATTTTCCTTCCAGATGTTCCAAGCTAGCACCACCGTCTATTGAGGTGTGGCTCTTCTTAATGACAAGCTTGGCTTGCCTCCATGGCGGCGACGGAGACGCCGCCGCCGAAGATGGTTGTGCCGCCAATTCAACTAAACTCGACCAATTTCTGGGTAACGGCATCAATTCCAAAAGCAAACTTCTCAAGCTTAAACTCTTTTCGGCTTTGTCTTCTCAATAAGAGCTATTGCTAGACCAAGTTTATTTTCCTCAACAAGAGAGGAACCAACACCATGTCCTTGTGCCTTGTAGAATGTGAAAATCATTCCTCCTCCAAGAAGAAGGATATCAGTTTTCTCTAAGAGCGACTTCGTCACCCCAATCTTTGTTGAAACCTTTGAACCACCAACAATGACAGCAAATGACCACCTCGGATCCGCAATAGCCCCGATAAGGTCATCAAGTTCCTTCTACAAAAGGAAGCCAGCAACAACAGGTTTTAAGTACTTTGTAACACCCTCTGTTGAAGCATGAATCCTGTAAGTAGTTCCAAAGGTATCATTAACATAGAGATCAGTAAGAAAATCAAGTTTCTTTGCAAACTCTGGATCATTCTTCTCTTCTTCCTTATAGAATCTCACATTCTCGAGGAGGATGACACCGCCATCAGACAATGCAAAGATGTTTTTTCTCCACTTACTTGCCAATGGAATCATTAGCCATCTCAACATCAACTCCAAGAAGTTCTAATATCCTAGGCATGAGAGGCTTCAAGTTGTATTTCGGAGTGACACCTTTAGGGCGGCCCAGATGATTGCAGACCTTGACTTTGTGCTCCCTCAAGAAATTGATGGTGGGAACGACAGCCTTAATCACGGTATCGTTAGATATCTTGACGTTTTCATCGAGAGGAACGTTTAAATCTACCCTGACGAACACCCTCTTCACCTTCAAATCAGCGACCTTCAATTCGCTAACACTCCTTTGCGTCTAAAACACGGATCCGACGGAAAGAAGATAGAGAAGAAAACCAAAGCTTATGATGCAGGAATTTCAGTGCCGACAGGAAGGAGATCCAGAACAACGGAAAGACAGCTGAAAGATGTGTCTCTACTAAAGAAGTCTGTAGGAAGTTTTCCAACCGACGGTGAGGATTTCTGACTGCTTGAGGGAATTCCAGCAGCAGTAAAGGCTGTAGCAGGAATATCGGAGGCGGGAAAGGCTACAAGAGGAAAATACGGCGGCTGGTCCTGCAGGTAGAGGATGTTTCCTGTGAAAAAACTAAAAAAGAGGATACAAAGGAAAGGCCTGTATCCCGACAAAATTGCTGGCTACAGGATATAGAAAGTTTACGGCGGTAGGAGACTTTGTTTCAAGCCACTGATACCATTTTAATTTTCAGAATTTAGCCGAATTATTTTATAGATATGAAAAGGGGGTGTAAATACACTTACATGAATCCTAGAATTGAAAGGACAAGAAAAATTACATAATATGAAAGGAAAAATATAACACCTATATCAGCAATTAATTAATTCATAATAATTAGTTGAACATAAAGAAAACGACATAAAATATGAAAGCCTAAAATAGGGAAGGAAATAAATCCAATCCAAGGAAATAAATCTAAAATAAGAAAGGAAATAAATCTAATCCAAGGAAAAAAATCTAATACTCATAACTTTTAACAAAAATAAATTATTTCCTAATATAACTTCGAACAATAAGTTATGATTAGGATGAGGGCGAAGACTGAATTTTGTTGAACTGTATAGACACCATTGAAGCTTGAGCTTTTAAACAAAACTTGTTGGTTTGAGAATCAATGATTTTGTAACCATGAAGATTTTATGGAACATGAATTATTTGTTGTTAGTTTATGTACTGATAAGAGATTATGTGTGAGATAGAGAACATGAAGTAGACAGTGAAGTTAAAACTTACGTGAAGAAGTTGTAAGGGAACCATGACTTGATTGGGCTATGGGAAGGGTTTGTCCATTGCCAACCAGAACTTGCTGATCACCTTGATAGTTGAAGGGTTGATTAAGTTCAGAAGAGTCTATTGTGAGATGTAAGGTGGCGCATGAATCAAGATACTAGGTCTGTAGTAGGGGAAGCTCCAACTAACATTCATTTAGATTGGTGACTGAAGTGGGCGTAATTCAGATCTAAAATGTGCCAACATTGAATGGCAGCGTGACCACTTCTTTCACAAATTTAACAGATTACTAGACCTTGCTGAAACAAGGTTGCTGCGGCCATAGCTGTAGGGTTGCAGATCCATTTAGATAGGCTAATCCATTTGTATGAAATAGTTCAAGGATTTGGGATTTCCATTTGGGGTAATTGTTGGTTGTGAGCTGAATTTGAAAGATGTTTTTGATGTTAGACAAAAAAAAAAATGAGAGAAGAACGGGAAGAGAAGATCATGTTGATCTGAGGAGGCCGACGTGAATTGTCTGTAGCAGATGTTGTTGATTGAGTCATATTTTTGTAGCAGGAGAGAAGCTAAATAGTAGTATAAAGAGGAAATCGGACTGCTGAGGTATCAGCAGTTGTGAGCAGCTTAAGCCATGAGGCTGAAGGGCTCTGGAACCATATATACAGGCAGAAGAACAAAGAATAACCATGTGGTAGAATGAACCGAATAATTTTAATTCTTTCAGCTCAATTTGCTTGTTTGCTATGTTTATATATAGTTCAGATAGTGACATAATTTGTTACAATAGTGCAGTTGGTTATGTGGGTACAGATTCTGTGGGCGAGGTGTGCATGAGGATATGCTATCTAGCTGTATAAAGTTATGATCCATAGCCCGGTCAACCCTTTAAAGACATTAATTATTTAATTTAATTATTAAATTTAAATAAACAGACATAGAAGTGTTGGCCCTATTAGGCTCCTGCAATCATAGCTCGCAAACTTATGTAGAGGGATCCATTTATAGAGCCAGAGAAAGTATGAAAATAAATCTGTACAGCAATGAGTTATATTCTCTACTTTCTTTGTTAAACAATATTCTTTTTGCAATTTTTTCTATCCTGTCAACCAGATACAATAATTCAAGAAATTTGAATTATGCATCAAGCCAAAATATTCTCCTGAGTTTACATTTATCATCAGAAAAGATCCTAACAATAGTTATGATAAAATATAAAAAGGAAATTTTAAAAAAGAAAATTCATCGGAAAAATAAAATGGGAAAGAAATCTTGGGCCTAATAATGAATAAGAAATGAAGTTAAATTAGAATTAAAAAACTATAAAATGTGGCTTTATCCCCAGACAAGAAATATATGGATAATTAGATAAAAAGATCCCCGAGTTTAAGAGCAAAATAAATATATGGAAAAATGATAATTATAAAAAAACCACATTTATGAGTCATATAAAATCATTGAAAAGGTAATAGAAAATATGGCTAGATAAAATTCACATCAGCAGAAAAAAAAATCTAATTTGGTTATATGCTAGGAAGCCTACTAAGGAAATGACAGTTAAGACAAACAATGCACCATAAAAAATAAAAAAGAAAGGATTTTCTATTGTGTTTATTGATCTTTGAAAAGAGTGTAATAAAAAACAATCGGAATTATTAGATGAGCAAAAAGGTGAAATTTTGTCAAATTATGTTGCAAATAATAAAGGTATGAATAATGCTTCAATGATAACATTGTGAATTGATGAAAGTTGTTCTAATCCCAGCAAAATAAAACTGAGCATTCGACAAAGCATGAATATGCTTTATATTAACTATGAAGAGACAATATATTCAATATAAGACAACTAAGGGAAAGTTCTATGTATTTGACATCATTTTGGTCTATGCATTTCCCCTTTGATACAAGAGCATAGAGAAATTTTTAAATGAAAAAGAGGTTCAACGTTAACGAAACAAAATGTGCATGCTTATTAATTTTATCGTTCAAGAAATTGATTATTTAGAGGTTGCAGCTGAAAGTTTAATATATGGGCATGAGACAACATATGAAAGAATGAAAATAAAGACGAGGGGATAATTCATAAAAATTAAAGCTGGGTAACTAAGATCGAGGGCGACACATATCAAGTAGACTTTAATTTTATAAAAATACATCTAGACCAACTATGAGTGTTAGCAGCAAACATTCACAAATGGTCAAGTTGATTGTCATAATTTAGGACATGTAGTTCAATATTCTCCGTTGCCTCCAAAGGAGGATGTATGATGTTTGAATCCTTCAAGAAAAATGAAAATGGTGGAAGCAGAATATGTTGAAGGGAAACCCTACTAGTGAGAAGAGAAGATCCATCAACAAAGCCAGTAAACAATTAAAGTGGAATCATCAGAAAAGAAAAATTACAAAATTGTCGAAGGTAATATGGCTAGAAGTTACATAAGAATTTCAGGAAAATATAAAGTTAATGCCTCATTTAGCACGCAATGAGAAATAAGAATAAATGGATGCTTCGTAATCCATTAAAAAACACAAATAATATTCTTCAACTTCAAACTTGTTTTCATCTAAAAATAGTAGACACTAGCACTTAAATTTTCAGTTTTGATAAATTTATCTTTCTACTAGTAATATTGAGTGGCGAAAATGGAGAAGTTTCTAGGGAGTACTCTGATAAGAGGATATTATATAGAATTCAAAGTAAATTTCATAAGACAATAATTAGGTCAATTAGGTAATATGAATCCTAGTATTGGCAATATAAAAACCATTAATTTAAGTAGACATAGTAGATTTTAATATGCTTGTGATAAAATTAGAAATGATATGTTGACGAGTTATCAAATTCGGAACAGACGAAGTGTCATCTGTTAAGATAAGATAATTAGAAATAAACTTACATGATTTAGATGTGTAATAAATGATAGAAACTACACAATCAGATGCAACATGAACAAAAGAGCTCTCCCACTAAGTGGGGTCGGCTACAAGAATCCTTTTTCTCCATTGTGTCCTATTTAGTGTCATATTTTCTTTTAATTCTAATAAATTAAGATCATTTTTTTATACAATATGCCCAAGTTTTCCTAGGTAT
>NW_018165590.1:163119-168203 GCF_001263595.1 Phalaenopsis equestris | reverse complement strand
CATTTTGTCTTTAAGTGTAAAGCCACTCATCCACCTAATCATTCTCATCTCAGCAACACTTAACTTAGTTTTATGATTCTCTTTTAAAAGCCAACATTCTGTGCCACAGAGCATTGCAGGTCTCGCCATCATTTTATAAAATTTTATTTCCAGTCTAACCGGTACTTTTCTATCACACAATAGACCCTTGCAGGTCTCGCCATCATTTTATAAAATTTTATTTTCAGTCTGACCGGTACTTTTCTATCACACAATAGACCCGAAGCATTCCTCCACTTCAACCAACTTGAAATCTACTAATATCATCCACATCAATATATCCCGATCAATATAACCATCACTTTGAACAACAGACCCAAGATATCTAAAGCGTTCACGCCTTGTAATAATTTGATCACCCATAGTTACATTTCTATCACTAGAGCTACTACTACTAAAATTAAATTCCATGAATTCAGTTTTAGTTATACTCAAACGAAGGCTTTTAGAATCCAAGGTACACCTCCATAATTAAAGTTTTTCCAGAGCTTTTTCTCTCGTCTTATCCACTTGAAAGAAATCATCAGTAAAAAACATGCACCAAGGTACATCATTCTGTAAGTGTCCAGTAAGACCATCCATAACTAAAGCAAAAAGATATGAGCTTAAAGCTGATCCATGATGTAAATCAACATAATAGGGAATAATTTGGTCAATCCTCCTTCTGTTCAAACACAAGTAACAGTTCTTATATACATATCATTAATGACTTGAATATAAGTCATATCAACACCTTATTTCTCAAAAACTCTCCAAAGGATATCTCTTGGAACCTTATCGTAGGCTTTTTTCAAATCAACAAAAATCAAAGGATGTCTCTAGATGTCTCTAGAAACTACACAACCATATCCATAGATAAAACAAGGAAATGGATCATAAACCTAACGTAAGGGACATGCTATTCAAAAGTATTTTGTGAATAATAAGTTTAAGTTTTCATACGACACACTTCACATGAAAGAATATAAAATGAGAATGTATAAAGTTGACCAATAATATTTTGCAAAGGATGATGATGATGATAGAACACAATTATGAAAAATTAAAAAGAAAATATCATCTTTTCACCTTCAGGACCAGCAAACGAATCCCCAAGTAACATATCTTTAACTGAATTGGGATAGATATTCTGATTAGGATAAAGAAACCATACCAAGAATTTTCCTGGAAAAAAAAAATTACTTAGAATACATGAAAAATCAAGAATAATAAATTTGGGTTGAGCAGTATCCTTTAATTCAGGGAAAATGGATTGATGAGTATATGTTTATGGGTTTCTAAAAAATTTTATCGAATTCATGATAGCATAAAATACGAGCTTCCCTTGCCCTACTCTAATAGTAATTAGAAAAAGTTACAATTCAAGCTTATTGTTCAATTTGGTCTTCAAAAATATCAAATTGGGATTATTGTATTATGTCGAAGACCACATCAAGCTAAGAAAAAAAAAGTAAAATAAAAACCAAAAAAAAAAAACACATTAAGCTGGCATGCAGGATTTATGATGAAAGTTAGTTGAAAAGAGAATAAATAAATAAATTTGCATATCTAACTAAACAATGTTGAGATGATCTTGGCCTTCAAAAGAAAAGCCACAGTATCAGTACTAAATTATGAGGTTGTTATGTCGGTGCCTAAGAACAATTTAGTCTTTCGTGCACATAAGGGTAATTTAGTCTTTTATTATTTATTATTGTTTAGTATAAATATGGCTAACATGTCTAGGGTTAGGGATATGCATGAAATTGTTATCTTGAATCTTAAGATTAGGGGTTGTGAGAGATTTTCTACCTCTTTAATTATAGAATTTGGGAGAGATTGCCTACCTCTCAAATTGTAAGTGCTTATCTTATGTACTAATGTTGAGTTGTTTGAAGTTCTTGCAATAAAATATTTTATTTAACTTATTTCTACCGAGAATTATCTCAAATGGTATCAAAGCAATTGATTATGGTAATCAACTAGATTGTTGTGTTCCTCGTGACACTACAACCACGATAAAAGCTATCTGGGAGGGAAACGATGCAATGCAATCAAGATTCCGGAATCGCGCCACCAATGCGTGACCGAAGCTCGTAATACAACCGTGATTGCGCTAACAATGAAGCAACAACCAATCACGAGGGTTTAGAACAATATCATCCAGAGGCTTCATGATCGAAGCTCGTGATTCAGTCGCAACAGAAAAGACCAACAAGATCATAGCGTGAAAACGCTACTTTGTGAGCAGACAACGACAATATAGGATGATGGGATGGCATAATACTTGTAAAACAGCAATGACTTGAGACAGTAAGCATGTTTTTGGATAACAATAAGCCCTAGTTGGAAGCAATCGACGAGATCGAGGCCATACATGACCGGACAGTCCAATTCTAGCAAGCTATAAATTCAAACAGGAACGCAGCATACAATGCCGCTTTTGTGACCTAGCCTCGCGAAATGGTAGTGATCCGGGATAGGTGAGAGGCCAAAGAAGGGATCATGGGCGAGTGCGAATACACTTATCCGAAGTCAAACTCATTAAGATATTGTAGAGAGCAGCACAGAAAGCGGATGCTTTGGAAGAGAAATTGGAAAAAGCAAAACAACTTAAATCCGAGATAAAGGAAAAGTTTTCTCCATTGACATTTGATTCGAGACTAGATTTGAGACTATGAGGAGATGATAAGGAAGCTTATTGAAATACAATTCAAGACCCCGTCGAGAGCTTAAATTGCAAACCCTAACCAAAGGTTGACCAAAGAATTCATAACCAGATCAAAAGGGAAGAGATCAGACGTAAGGACCATTAGGAGGAAAGCATCCACCATCATGAACTCCCCCTTAGAACCCTAATTGCGGGTGGATTAGAGGTTTTCAATGGAGGGGGTTGGGCAAATAGAGGGGCTGAGAGGAGCACGAACAAGGAAGGAGAGAAGCCGGGATGAGTTATTACTATGATCGAAGGAGGGATGTTTATCCTAAATATATAGGAGGAAAAACCGAAGAGAGGAGTTGTGTTGGAGATGCTCGGGTTAGGAAACTGAAGTTGTCAACCTCGAGAGAAAAAATGTACATGGATGGATGTACCAGGTGCGATTTTTTGCGATGAATTGGCTAAATGAAGAGGAGAAGATCATGGAGGCAGGGTTATGTTTGGAGGAGAGGCCCTAGCATGGTTTCAATGGAGGGAAGCTAAGTATCCTATCTGATCATGAAACTAATTTTGAGGATTGTTTGTTGAAATGTTTCCAATCCATTCAAGAAGGAGACCTACAAAAGCAAATCTATGGCTTAACACTTGAGGGGATTGTCATGAAATATAGGAAGATTTGAGTTATTGTCGGGACGTTTGAAGGGAATTTCCAAAGCTAGATTGGAGGGGAACTTCATGAAGGGCCTGAATCCCGATATATGGGCAGCACTCTGACTATTTAGACCAATGGGATTGAGGGAGATGATGGAGCTCGCCCTGATGGTGGAAGTCAAAAACCAGATGAATAAGACTAGCAAAAGCAATATCACGGGAGGATTCCATAAGTGTAAGTTGACAACCATGACACTAAGGAACCAGGCAGTTTCATTTTAGGAGGCACCGAAGCAGAAGAATACAAGGTCCCATATTGGGGGAAATTTCAAGTGCCCCACAGAGGAAGAGGTGCACGACAAGAAATCAAAGGGATTATGTTTCCGATGTAATCAGAAGTATGCCCCAAGCCATCGGTGCAAATATCACATGCTCCATGTATTTTTAGTTTGTGAGGGGGAGAAGGCTAATAGTAAGGATTCAGCGGAAGAAGCGGTGGAGGGAAATAAGCACTTACACCTAAATGTAACAGAGGCATCCCTCAACTCAGCGGGTCGGATATACTCTAAATCACACAATAAAGGTGAGGGGACAAATCAACGAGCAACCGGTAGTGGTGTTGGTGGATGGTGGGCCTACTCCAACTCAAATCGGGTGGTGGATTAATTGAGGTTGGAATTAGTAGATACATGACATTTTGGGTTATGATGGGGACAGGGAATGTAGAGAACAGCATAAGAATTTGTAGGGGATTGGTTTGACACTATAGGGCATACAAGTGGCAGATGTCCTTCCATTGGATTTGGGAAATACTAATGTGATTCTAGAGATGAATGGGTTATAGACAATCGGAGAGACCAAGGTGGATTGGAAATAATTGAGCATGGAGATTAGAGTAGAGGGGAGGAAGATCGTGCTTCATGGTGACCCTAGCCTGTGCAAGCCCTTGGTGTCAGCGGATCCATCAAATGTGGCAGCATATTGGAGGGGCCACTACCTAAGACCTGGAAGGGGTTGGGAAAGTTTATGGGACACATGATACTATCGAAAGTTTGTGATGGTTTGTAATTTGATTGTGTGGAGATAATCTTCAGTGGGGAAAATTGACGACCCAAATTTGTTAAAGGTCATGATGATTGTACCAGTGATGACGATGATAATTAGACTATGCTAGTTTATGAACGGGAGCCACACCATTTGATCTAACAACAGTTTATTTCTTCCCGCTTTGAGGACAAGGTGTAATTTTTTAAGGGGAATATTATTGTGTCGGTGCCTTAGAGCAACTTAGTTTTTTGTGTGCCTAAGGGCGATCTCGAATTGTAGGTGCTTATCTTATATATTTGTGTTGAGTGTTTTAAATTCTTTCAATAAAAGAATTTATTTGCCATAATTTCTAGGATGTACATAAAAGACACAAATAAAATTATTTTTATGAGTAAAATTCCTGATTTGAAAATTTGGGATACTCGTGAAAAAACAAATTATATGTGGAATAAAGTAACAAACACTATTAAACAAGTGACAAAATTTGTACTTGGACAATCAAAAGAAAAAGTTTATATAAATAAAAATAGTTGGTAGTGGAATAATAATATACAAAGAAAAGATAAAATATAAGAAGTTATGTTATAAAAATTGATTTAAATGTAAAAGTTTAGAGAACTGGGAAAAAAATCAAACGGCCCGTAGAGAGTCTAAGAGAATAATTTGTGACGCTAAAAATTCTGCTTTTAGTGATCTTTATAATAAATTA
>NW_018165590.1:153927-162584 GCF_001263595.1 Phalaenopsis equestris | reverse complement strand
TAGAAAAAGCTTACGATAAGGTTCCAAGAGATATCCTTTGGAGAGTTCTTGAGGAGAAAGGTGTTGATATGACTTATATTCAAGTCATTAAAGATATGTATACAAGAGCTGTTGTATTCAAACAGAAGGAGGATTGACCAAATATTTTCTTATTTTTGTTGGTTTACACCAAGGATCAGCTTTAAGCCCATATCTTTTTTCTCTAGTTATGGATGGTCTTACTAGACACTTACGGGGGAATGTACCTTGGTGTATGCTTTTTGCTGATGATATCCTTCTCGTGGATAAGACGAGAATAAAAACTCAGGAAAAACATAAATTATGGACGTCTACCTTGGAGTCTAAAGGCCTTCTTTGCAGTAGAACTAAAATTGAGTACATGGAATGTAATTTTAGTAGTAGTAGCTCTAGTGACAAAAATGTAACTATGGGTGATCAAATTATTAAAAGATGTGAACGCTTTAGATTTCTCGGGTCTATTGTTCAAAGTGATGGTGATATTGATGGGGATGTTATTGGTAGAATTCAAGTTGGTTGGTTGAAGTGGAGGAATGTTTCAGGCCTATTGTGTGATAGAAAAGTACCGCTCAGAGTGAAAGAAAAATTTTATAAGATGGAGATGAGACCTGCAATGCTCTATGGCATTGAATGTTGGCCTTTAAAAGAGAGAGAAGCATAAAACATGCTGGCCTTTAAAAGAGAAGCATAAAAAAAAGTGAGATGAGAATGCGATGAGAATGCTTAGGTGGATGAGAGGCTTTACACTTAGAGACAAAATGCGAAATGAATATATTCGTGATAGGGTTGGTGTAGCTCCAGTGACGGACAAAATTAAAGAGATTCATTTTAGATGGTTTGGCCACATTAAACGTCTACCATATGATGATCCGATTAGAAGAGTAGATGTTTTAGATTCGACTTATGTTAAGAAAGGCATAGGTCGACCTATGAAAACCAGAGCATATTGTATAAAAAATGATCTTAATCTATTAGAATTAAATGAAAATATGACACTAAATAGGACGCAATGGAAAAAATATTCATGTAGCCGACCCCACTTAGTGGGATAAAGGTTTTGTTGTTGTTGTTGTTATTATTTGTCATAATTTCTGCCAAGAACCGTATCAGACTCTTCAATTAGCAATATTCATTATATATTTACGACATTATGGAAAATAGCACCATCTCTAAGGATTGGTCCTCAAATATGGGAGAGGCTTTGACGACAACAACACAACAACAAGCCTTTATCCCACTCTTTATCCCACTAAGTGGTTGGTGTCGGCTACATGAATCGTTTTTCTCCATTGTGTCCTATTAAGGCTTTGACAAGTAATTTTATTTATGAAGTGATTTAATAGGAATTTCGTTCTCACTAAAGTTGGATCTATATTTGCAAGCATACTTCTGGTCCTTGAACATTTGTTGCTTCTCTTCGGAGGGATTTTATAAATAACAAGATGATGATGACCAACCTAAACAACCTACCCTTTTTCAGTTGCAGTGAACCGTTCATTACATCCCAAACTGGCAATCAATCTAAACCTTCCCATGCTAATTGTAGCACTAAACATGTCAAAAACCATGCAGAAAATGATGCTACACTTGCTAATATACTGTTACAAAATCTGAAAACAGCACCTATTCTTTTATCAATATTAACTGGAGGACATAAAAGGTGTTGAGGCTTGTCTCTTCACTTTCAAGTCCACAACACAACTATAACTGATCCTTATATGTTTGATATATCTAAACATTGTACCAATAATAACATTATCTGAGATTAAACTTGTAACTTCTAGACTTCCTAAAAACATTGAATACTAATATACTCCTGAATTTGATATGACCCCAACAAGTACCAGAGCAATTTCCAGTTGTTCAAACTCCAAAACTTATAATAGATGCTTTAGGAAGAAATGAGAAGAGAAGCAACCGAACAGGCAACATTAATCTTAGATGGCCTTTTCAGCCATAAGAGATGTATTTATAGTTAACTAAATTGTTTGAAATTTCATTACAAAAATTATTCAAGAACTAACCACCGATGAAAATCTCCTTATAGTTGCTCTGTCTTCCAAAACCATCATCCATCTGTGTACTCTGCTTCAGCAAGCTCAGCCAGCTGACAGCCGATATATACTAACAATGTCAATTATTCAAGTTAAGGATTCATAACATTACTCTCTGTCTAATAATAACCTTCCCTGAAAGGTCAAACTGAGAAATGAGGCAAATAAAAAATCCAAGAAACCCGTGAATTATCTTCAAGCCAAAAGCTATGGACAACACCATTAAAAAAAATTTAAGTAGCAATCATCTGTCTGGTAATAACTCCTCCAGTTGATCCATTAGTAGCAATGGAGGCGGCAGACAGATATCCAACAATAAGTTTTCAATCAGGTCCCTCTTATGTACTAGATCAACAATGAACCTGTAAATGAAGGTGTTAACCGATGGACATTTGAGGAACTCAGTTTATGCTTCAAGGATGAAACCAAGGATGAAAGCTTGCACATACATCTTATGAGAACCTCAAGTGATTATAGACTTTTGCCTTCAGTATCATAGTTAACAATCCACTCTATTATCATCTACCCCTCTTGCCTATCACAATAAATTCCATCTAACTCACCTTTACTAATAGTATCAACATTTCATATTTCAACACTAAAAATGCGTCCATGAATATGATGTATGAAGGAGTTAGAAGGCCCGTGATAAAACATTTGTAGCAAGACAAAATCATCACATGCAGATTTAGATGGTGCTACTAATATTTGATGATTTACCGACACCAATAGATACTCAACCACCAGTAAAGCATTAGTTGAAAACATCTATTTAACTCTACGTAAAGGAGTTCTTTGACACCTGAGAAAATTGATGTGGCAAGTGATGCTAACAAGTGAGCAAAGGACCAATCATAAATGCTCCTTCCAAGAAGAATGCAGTTTATTAAGATCTATTGACTAGAAAAAGAACAAAATCCCTTATTTAGGAACTTTTTTTTTATTTTTCATTGTATGAACATTATGTTTAAAATTATATATTTGTTATATATGTATGTGTGTGGGCATTTGAATTAGTTAAAAATTTTAAATTTCAAAATTCAATTCCTTAAAATTTAGAATCATATTTTAATTAGCATGCCAAAACTAAACAAATTCATTGAAAATTATTTATTTACATAAAATTAGCAACTAAACATCTTTCCAAATCAAGGAGTTGCCGGCCATGGAGTTGAATGAAGGTTCAAGAAAAGTAAGGCAAGTTAAGCCATCAAGTTACAAGTTAGTTATCCTAGTGGCCACTCACCCTCTCCCTTTTCCCTCCTTTGTGTATTTTGAATTTCTGATATTATAAAATATATTATTACTGGAAAATAAAGACAGAAAAGTGGTTGCAAGTAAAATTGTTTGGAGATATTCCAAGGAAAATGAAAAAGCTGGGTGGCAATATCTTTAAATGAAGTTATTTTGATAACTCGTTCTAATACATCTTTTATGATTTATAAGAAGTTTTCTAATTTGCAATGTTTTAATGATTGCTCTGTTGTTGGTTGTTGTTCTTCCTTCATCCAATAGTGTAAGAAATATTTTTTTACTAAAACAATTACCACATAAATCCATGGAGACCACAGCTGCATGTTCAGTCAAGGCTAGTCCTCAACAGGACCTAATTTTTTGTCCATAGATTAGTTGGTGGACCATAATCTACTGACAATTTGTGAAATTCTATAAATTATTACAAGAAACTTGACTTTAATTTTCATATGTGTTTAACTCAAATCCCTAACCAGTCCACTTCCCAAAGTCAAAATTCCACCTATTGTGTCGTCAGGCAACAAAAAGAGATCCACTTGATCTAGCTTTAGTTAAAATCTTAAAATAAATCAAAATTTTGAAAAGAATGCAACTCTACATATTGAATTAAAATTCCCCATGGTGCAGTAAATTCCTCACACTAAAATGCTAAAATCAAAACTCAGATTCTTCAAGTTTTGGATTGCCATGTGTTGCTGAACCTATTTATACTCATAACCTTAATTCCATTTTTTAATCAACTCCACCAAAATGTAGCCACTCTTCCTAGCCCTTCTAAAAAGAGGACCAAACTTCAAATGGCCCCCTTCAAGTGGATCAATCCCAGGGCACAACATCATGGACTACCAACTTTATGAAAAGCTTAAAATTTTAAGAATTCAAATTCATACTACTTCACTATAATCCAAATTTGCAGTTGATGGTCCAGCTTTCAAGGTTTCAACCTCCTTTGTATGGTAACTGATTATTAATTTAGGGTCCATTTGGGGCAGCTTGTGCGTTTTAGGATAAGCTGCTTATCCTGAAACGCGACCCGCGGGCCGACTGCAGGCCTGCGTTTAGTGTAAAAACCAAAACGCAATTTCGGATAAGCTGGTGAAATGCGCGAACCAAACAGTGCAGCGTTTTGAAAACGCCGCCCGCACTTATAAGCTACCCCAAACGGACCCTTAATCACGTCTATAAAAATATCCACTTAGATCTTGATAAGGTAATTAGAGAATGACCATAATTGACAAATCTTACAGAGAAAACTATATTTTAAACTGTTAAAATTTCAACAAATATGATCTATTTGATCTTTGATGTAATAAAGGGAATCATAAATGATTTAATTAATCACCTACAAGATCTAATCCCCAAATCACTCGCACTACAAGTTGGGCTATATCTTCAACCACTTAAATATAAGAAAACTTAATTCAACACATGCCAAGTTAACTAATAATTCATAATAAAAACACTATTTTGCAGCATCATTCAGAAGTTCAAAATAAAGTAGCTCTTAATTTGCACAACATAAATGTATTAATAAACCCCATGAATTTTGTCATTTAGAAAGAAACTGAGGATATAAACCACATAATTGATGATGACAACGTCATAAATAGAGATATTTTTTTAAAGATAAAAGATGCATATTCCATGTGCTTCTACAAAAGATTTTCATATTTCAAAGAGTTACAATTCGAATAAGTTGTTCGACATGTTGGGCACTACAAAACTATAAATTTATTGTTCATGTTGGACAGTGCAAAACTATCAATTTATTGTTAAAAACATTCTACTAGCTTGCATTAGGTTTAGAAGTTTTTATAATTTGTAACTGATTTCATGCATTTAATTTTCTAGAGCTATTAGATCATACAAGACCTACTACTCTGATCGCTATTTGGCAAAATCTGAGCATGGATTTTGATTTGGAATTTCTAAAAACTACTAAATAGCATGAATTTATTTTGAAATTACTATTTCTCTAAGTTGATGTTTTATTTTCAAACGTGACCGATGCAACATGAATGACTAAAGAAATTTTCAAAAAATATATCGAATCTCATGAGTTACCAAAATAAATTGTCTAATACAGAAGTTATGTTTGCTAGCTATTTTTGGAAGATTGAGAAAATTAATTTATAGCTTCCTTTGTATTTCCATTTGTTTTTACCTATAGATGAATGGGCATAATAAGATTGTGAATAGAAGTTTAGAAAATTATGGATAGTGAAATTTATCAACTTATGCATAATTCTTCTTATTGTTGAAATCGCTTTTAAGCTCTATTAATAAAATTGCAAGCAAAATTCCATCTAAATTTGTAGAAGAATTAACTCCAAATGGCCAATAGAGCTCATTAGTGTATACAAACATGCATATTTGAATTCTACAGCCACAATTGCTAAGCATCTTCTTAAAAAAAATGGCCATGTCAAAATATAAGAGATGAAGCAAAATGGACGTTATAAGATCTTAACAGAAATCATAAAGGACTTTGATAATATACCAGAAGTGATTGTTTCAGTTGATATTCTTTTCAAGTCCATACTGCAAAAAATACCCACATAAAGTTATATGACGAGGCTTAGGGCTTACAAAATTAGTAGGGAGCTAAAACCTAATGAAACATACCTAATTTTTCATCTTACATATATGCTAACCCTACTTCTAAAGCGGAATGTTTATTGTCATATCAAGATACAATCAAGCTTGGAGTAATTCCTGTAACTGTATCCTCATAAAGAGTAGTTGATTCAACTATTATTGTACTTGTAGTGATCTATAGAGTAGTTGATTCAACTATTATTGTACTTGTAGTGGTCTATCTAATAGTTCCCTAATAGTTCCCAGCCAATAATAGAGAAATTAGATTGAAACAAATGAATTTGGGCATTTTGGTGTTAAATGCTATATATTCGTTGATTAGATCAACCATAATCACAAGACAATTTGGTGACACATGAAGAACTTCACAATTCCCTAGTCACTTGAAGAATGCTAGGAATTGGGCACCCACAGCGTGATGACATGTAATCTCAGAAGACTTGACGAAGACCACTGAGCAATTCATTGTCAACATATATGTCCTAATTGAAGTCTAAGAAGATTGAGAGTTCACAGTACTAGTTAGAAATATTTACCAGTTTAGTGGTAGTTAATATTGATTTTAAGCTTAAGGGTTGATATATCATTGTTTAGGTCATGTTATTCTAATAAATAGTCATAGCATCTCATTTTGGATTTAATGAATTGAATGCATGCAATCTTCTTCTATTTTGAGGTTTCCACCAGCCTTCTACTGTGTGTTATGGGTTGTGATACTTCCTCTTCTCCTCTGATCAGAAAGCAATGTGACATAGCCAGTACCCGTTTTCTTAGTTTACCGGATTTTTCTTTATCGCCTCATCTTCACCAGCTACCTGCCAACCATCTTCCACCCATATAATTGCTACATATCATCCCACCTTACCACAAGTAGCGTACAACCAGGGGAGGTAGAGCAAGGTTCATTGACAAGGACATTACCTTGATTTGGAAACTAAGAATGAGTGAATAAACTGAATTCAGCAACCATTAGCGACAGATAAGCTCATGGATTGAGCTGGAACCAAGCCAACCCAAATTAAACTGCTCTTCTAGATGGGATATTGCACTTATTTAGAATGATGCAATGCTGAATTTAAAGGTAATGAATGCTCTTCTAGATGGGATATTGCACTTATTTAGAATAATGCAATGCTGAATTTAAAGGTAATGACGTTTCTCAAGCTCAAATGCAACTACTTGTAGGATTTCTTCCAAAATAAAAATAAAAATTATATAAAACCTGCATTTCTAAATGCATCCCACATGATTTCCTCATGTTCATGAATGCCAAAGAGGCACAATGATGCAGCCTGAACTCCAAATAGTTGCCATAGTAACTTGCCAGTGTTATTTTGTCGCAAGAAGTCCTGAAAGAAACATAACAAGAATTAAAAAAATGAAAAACAAGACAAAAAAGCACAAAATAGTAAACAAAAGCTATTCAGCGCAGCAAACCTTCGGATGCATGTA
Source organism: Phalaenopsis equestris (assembly GCF_001263595.1). Classification (NCBI taxonomy): domain Eukaryota; kingdom Viridiplantae; phylum Streptophyta; class Magnoliopsida; order Asparagales; family Orchidaceae; genus Phalaenopsis; species Phalaenopsis equestris. Next base: position 155,208 of record NW_018165590.1, on the reverse strand, counting down.
CACCCAAAATCTTATTCTCTTACAAGGAGAGCATGGATTGAGAATTGAACACATGCAGTCTTCCTTAGCAATCCAACACTGCAAATTCAAATAATAATACTTCATATGTACACCATAAAATACTAGGAATGAAAAGTTTCCATTTCTGCAATTAAATCTAAACAAATATATCAAGTATATTTTTTCTTTTATTTATTGGATGGGAGAATTTAGCAAATGCATATAAGAAAAAAATAGAAAATGCAAAAGAAAGCAAACATTTCAAAGTTTGCACATGATGCAAATTTCCTGTAGCACAATCGATGATGTATAAAAACAAGTTCACTTTGTTGTTAATTCAGATGTGGAGGCTAAGGGGAATTAAAACATGATAAAAATAAATGCAGTCATACAAAATCATGAAGCATGCTCTTACATGAGAAAGAGGCCTTTGGGTTTTGATAATGTGCATTGTACTTTTAGTTGAAAAAGAAAAGCTAAAGAAACCTTATATTTTTGTATCAGAAATCTAAAATTGCAGGTCCCAAGCCCATTTGCAAAAACAAAATATTAAGAAAGGAGCCATGTATAGTAGTATGAAAAAAACTAGCATAGACATTTGTGGGATTTCAAAATTCCATCCGCACTATTCATATATATGAGTGATTTTAGGTTGAATTTTTCAAAATGTACATTACATGCTAAATAGACACCATCCAAATATTTCATCCTTCTATGAGGATTATATCTCACATTCAAAGTTTCCCATAGGTGTAACTCCCAATGATATATTAAATTTCTCAATCATGAGATAGCACTCTTAATTAAAGCTAGTCTTTAAATTTTACAAAGCTTTGTTTTCATTGAAGAAATTTGGGATTAAGGAAAAAAAGATATATTATCATTGGCTTATGGTGTATGATGGAAAAATGACAACAAACTTGATCGAGATTTTATGGTTCCATCACCTTACGGCTACATTTGTTAAAGCTTTTTGGCCCACGATCAGATCAAAATCAGATTTTAGAGTGTTTGGATCGAGTGTTCGTCATTCCCATTCCAAACCAGTGTCCCTATTTTTAATAAAAATGTGAACGCACTAACAAGAGTGTCCCAAATTCCAGTTTTTTTCCGTGGTTTACCCCTTGTGATTCTCGACAATGTTCTAATCTCAACTATATCCAGATGGGAAAATTTTTTTACGCTCCATATATTTTCTGCAATGTTCCATATATACATCTGCACGTTTACACACACACACACAGATATATATATATATATATAGTTTACAAAAACATCAAA
>NW_018165590.1:114325-151238 GCF_001263595.1 Phalaenopsis equestris | reverse complement strand
TATATATATATATATATATATATATAAGAATGGCCTGAGGCTATTAGACGAGCCCAGACTATCCCTGGGTGTGCTAAATATTCGAGTACCACATCTTACACACGGGAGGATTTGCACTCGCGACCTGAGAGAAATTAGGACCTTCAGAGAGGTTATTCTACCAACATGCAACCACATGATATATATGTGTGTGTGTGTGTGTGTGTGTGTGTGTGTGTGTGTATATTAAAAGAATTATATGACTCTCTAGCCACCCCTAATGTATCTAACAATTCAAGTACCACCTCCTTATGGCCAACTGTGCTTGAGAAGATTTGAACCACCGACCTGAGGGGTCTTGTACTATGGATATCAACCAGCAGATCGGGGTACGCGACACATAATCTCAACTATGTATATAAAAATTACATAATCTATAAAAAATTATAAATTTTTATAATATGAACAGATGAGTATTTTCGACATTTATCCACTAGTACATTCAAAACTGAATTTTTTAAACAGAATAACTGTTTATGGAACACCAGTTTTTAGATAGTACATTTTCCACAGCAACATTTAAATTGAAATTTCATACAGTCACAGTAGAAACACAACCCAAATTATCATACTTTAGCTTAGTAAGTGGATGTAGTCAACACAACTGAGTTTCATAGTCCAAGAGAACTATAAATTATGATGAAATCTTATCGAGGGGGATAACCAACTTTAGCTAATAAATGAATTTATACCCTATCAAGCGCATTTTATGGCTTTAAAGTGATAAGCTCAGCCATTGGAGAACATCTGTGTTAAGTTTGTAACCTAAATATAATGATGTCATTGCAATTAAAACCAAAATAGGAAGCGCGTCACATACTTACTACCTTGAGATTTCTTAATCTAGTTATATGAATGCACTTAATATAATATTGAATCTCCGTAAACATTGGCCAAAATTAAATTTATTATCTTTGGAAAACTAGTGAGGAAAATAGAATAGCAACAACTCTGAGCATTAAGTAGCTAGTTTTTGCTTGAACTTTTTTAAGGTTATTCTCATATATTTCTGAATGGTATAAATTTGAATAAAATTCTCTATAATTATGATTTCACTTTAATTATGTCCATTATAAAAAAAAACTTGAATATACTTTTCTAGAAATTCAACAGGACATTTTATGATGGCGATCCCTCTCTAGTTATGATTCACTATAACTATACCCATCATGGAAAAATACATGGACATTTACTTATTTTGACTGAAAAAGTTCCTTTCTACTTATTCCTTAATTGAAAAATTATGTTACATATTTGTATACACTCCTATCTTTATAGATTAGGAATATTCTAATACTATTTTGACTGAAAAAGTTCCTTTCTACTTATTCCTCAATTGAAAAATTATGTTACATATTTTTATACACTCTTATCTTTATAGATTAGGAATATTCTAATATAGAAAAGATCATCTAAATATATATCTTCTAAGTAAGTTACCTAATATTAATCTCCCTAATATACAACATTTTGATTTAAAACTTTCCATAACACTCCTCAAAATGGAGACTGGACATTTATCATGGCCAGCTTATTACAAATAAAAGTGCCTCAAGCTCCATTAAGGGCCTCTATGAAGAAATAGACTAGTTTCTCCCCAATTTTTACATGAGCTATAGAAATCAAATTTTGTTGAATCTTTTTAAGAACAAAATAACAATCTATCTCAATGAGCTTAGTTCGCTAATGGAAGATAGGGTCTGAAGCAATATGAATTGCAGCTTTGATATCACACAACTTTGCTGGAATTGTCATCTTAAAACCCATTTAGATCAAGAATTGGGAGACCCATATCAATTTACTTGAAGCTTGTGTCATTGTTTAATACTCAGATTCTGCAAGAATCATGAAACTACATTTTGTTTCTTCGTATTCCATTATACTAAATTGCCACCAACAAAAATAAAATGTCCAATAATAGATCTTTGATCAATCTTGAAACTTACATAATTTACGTCAGAGAAACATTCTATATCTCTATGCCCATAATTTTGATATAAAATCATTTTTCCAGGAACTCCATTGAGGTAAAATAGTACATGTTCTAGAGCTGATTGAATGTGGGGTAAGATGTGAACTAATTTATAGGACTAACCAATGTTAGGGCGAGTCACTATGAGGTAATTTAATTTTTCCACTAACTTTCTATATCATTTAGGATCATCCAAAACTCTCTAACCTTGGTAAGTTGTTGATCAGGAAACATCGGAATACTGCATCATTTGGTTCCTTTTTTTTTTTTTTTTGATAAAAAATCCAAAACATATTTTCATTGAGATAGAAAGATACCCTTCTTGTCCCTTGATATCTCAATCCCCAAGAAATACTTCAAGAAACCAAGATCTTTAGTGTTGAAATGATTTTGAAGAAATAATTTCAATGATAAGATTTCTTGCACATTACTTCCAGTAATAATAATGTCATCAACATACAACACCAACACAATGATACTGGAAGCAGATTACATGTAAAATACAATGTGATCACTTTTATTCATCTACATCTCAAAGTCTTCTACTGTTTCAATCCATATAATGAATTTCGAAGATGGCATACTTTCTCAGACTCCACAAAAGCAAAAACCTAACAGGTTGCTCTATGTATACCTCTTCTAAGAGAACACCATGTAAAAAGAGAACACCATGTAAAAAGGCAGTCTGCACATCAAGTTAGTGTCATAAGTATTCATTATAGCCAAGGATAAGAAGGGGCAAACTGAAGTTAACTTATCTACCGGAGACGTGTCAAAGTAACCAATCCCATAAATTTGAGCATAGCCTTTAACAACCAACCGAGCTTTGAGACGAGCTACAGATCCACAAAATGAATCTTAGCTATAAAGACCCATTTCCATCTTGTCAAAGGGTAATTCAACTAATTCTCAAGTTTCATTTTTCAACTAGGACATTCATGTCATCAAGCATAGTTGCCCACCGCCCATAATGGGATAGAGCTTGCTGAAAAAATCTCAATACCTCAATAGAGTTAAGGGAAGCAATAAACAAGCAAGAACTAGAAAATAACTAATTATAGTTAATACAAGAGGAAATGAGAAAGACATATTAGGATTTAACTCTTCGAAGAGCAATATGTAACTCAAGGTCGCTAGAATAGAGATCTGTTGAAGATGATATTGGTGCCAGACTAGGATAAGGGGGACGAGGTCTTCTCAAGAATACAAGGTGGTCTAAGCTGAGGCCCTCGTAGTAGAGGTGGGGCTGAACTGATGATGTGATGCTAATCTGGGGCAAGGAGGGGACCCAGACCGATTTGATCAAAGTGGTAGAGGGTCACCCAATGCTCTCTCTAGGGTAACGATTGTTGCCCACTCATAATAGCAACAAGAATATTGTTGTCTAATTGCAATTATTAGGTTTAGGTCCTTTATTGATTATAAATGTGGGGTTTATTGTATTAGAGATCTTTTCTCATTTGAATTTTGTGAGGCCCTCTGCTTCAGTTTCAGTTCCCGAATGGGGATGAATCTGTATCTACTATCTTGGGCAGCAACAATTGTATCCCTCCGTTGTTGGTATTGACATCTCGAGCCTCCTGCCTTCGTCAATCATTTAGGTGGTGATTTCTATATCTCGATCAATTGCAAGAGTAGAAAACTCTTGAATCTTTAATTTGATTAATGGCACCTCGACATTGTTCTAATTTTTTTCCTATCTTGAATTGCTTTCATGGTTGCTTTCTTGAATCTTTTCCAACCCACTTTCTCCGGTATCATTTGGTATCAAAGCTAGTGTAACCCTGATTCCATCTAAGGGTTACCAAAATAATCCCTAAACTAAACCCACTAAACCATAGTCAAATCTTGACCTAACTCTAAATCCAACTTGTTGATTTTAAAATCACCTACACTGAATATTTTTTCTGCACCCTAAATTAGCCTCATACATCCTCTTTCACCTCTCAAACCTAAATTCACAAAGCCATAAACAAATCCTAACCTAGCCTTAAATCCCCCACATTGGTTTTCAAAATCGATAACCCTAAATATTTTTTTACACCCTAAATCAATCTCATACACCCTCCTTCACCTCCCAAATCTATATCCTAGCCATGCCACCGAGGAGACAAGTCTCGAAATTTAAAGGCCCTCCAATCTTGTGAGGTTACAACAACTCTGCAATCTTTAAAGTGACCGACCTAACGTCATATCATGAGAAGTCAGAAGCTTCGATAAATGAGGTTGAATCTCCACCAACCCTGATAGATTGATGTGGGGTGGGATGGGAACCCCAGAATAATTTGGTCCAAATGGGTCGGCCCTCTCTAGGCCTAAAGTTGCCACCTACTCCTAATAGTATCAAATATATTTGTGTCTGTTTGATTTTACTAGGTTTTAAATCCTTTGTTGATTATAAATATATGGTAATTGTTTTATCATCTGAGTTTTGTGAGGGCCAGTGCTCCCTTTTCGGTTACCGGATGAGGAAGAGTTTATAGCTGCAGTGTTGGGTAGTGGCAATTGTATCCCTCCGTTATTGGTCGTGACATCCCAGGTCTCCTTCCTTCGTCAATTATTTTGGTGGTCCTTTATGTATCTCGATCAGTTGCGAGAGTAGGAAACTCTTGTATCTTGTATCTTTTATTTGATTTGTGCATCACGTCTTTATTCTGGTTATTTTTTTCCTATCTCAGATTGAGAGTAGGAAACTCTTGTATCTTGTATCTTTTATCTGATTCGTGCATCACATCTTTATTCTGGTTATTTTTTTCCTATCTCGGATTTTTTCTTGGTGCTTGCTGAATCTTCTCCAACCCCCATTCTCCAGTATCAGAAACATTAAGAGCTCATCATAATCTTGTGAGGATTTAGGCAGCAATGAAATACCAAAGAATGAGATTTGTTCATGAAAGTTGACATCAGCAAAGCCAAGTATTTGTTTAAGAGGAAAAAACATTGATAAACTTTGTTTCAAACGAGAATATCCTAGAGAGACGCCTGAATGATTTAGGGTACAATTTAGAAACCTGTGGATAAGTGTCATGAACAGAACAAGTACACCAAAATATATGTGTTTTAATAGGTATGTGTTTTAATAGGAAAGAGAGTTGGTTGGAAATAGAACTTAATAGCGTACATGGTTGTGTAAAACAGTAGAAGACATCCGATTGATCAAAAAACATACAGTAGAAACAGCATCAACCTAGATTGTTTGGGTTCATTAGTTTGAAATAAAAGAGCTATGGTTGTCTCGAGAAGATGACTATTTTTTCTCAGCTACACCATTTTAGAATGGAGTATCGACGCAAAATGACTGGTTAAATATCTCGTTTTGTGTCATGCATGTCTGAAAATGTGCAAATATATTCTTTGGAATTTTCACATCTAAGAACCTTAACAAAAACATTAATTTGAGTTTTAGTTTCAGCACAAAAGAATTAAAATATAATAATAATTCATAACAAAATGTCATAAAATAAAGCCAGTCATACAAGAAAAATCATCTATAAAATGGAAAAATATTGAAATCCATTCGATAAGACAAGATACCCATACATCATAACAAACCAACTAAAAATTACGACTAACTCTTTTTTCAATTCTAAGAAGAAAAAACAAACGATAGCGTGTAGTAACTTGACACGCTCACAATCTAAAGTTAATTGCTCAAACTAAGGGTATAATTTCTTTTTATCATTGATAGTGAGGGATGATCTAATTGACAATGGATCTCAAACGGAAATAAAATGTAGGAACAGGCTATAGGTCGAGGTAGTTTCTTATCCAAAATATATAGCCCACTAATTCTCATTTTTTAGCAATAATTTTATTCATTATAAGATCTTGACACAGAGAATGATCAATAAAGAATAAGAAACAACAAATATAAGCATATGTAATCATGCTAATGGAGACAAGATTAAAAGAGAAATGAGGTAAATTAAAGACAATTTAAAGGTAGTGTAGGTGTAACATTAATGATGTCAGAACAAATAATAGTACAGGTAAATCCATCTGCTAAGATGACGAAAGAAAGGTGTTTATGAAAGCTGAAAAAAATTTTCGATTACCTATCATGTGATATGTGGCACAATAATCAAAGAAATATTATGTGAAAGAAAAAAGAAAGTATCATTATTACTATACTTAGCAAGTGCATTGATAAAGGGAGATTTCTTAGATGCTTCTTGATATTTGATGATTTTTGCATATTCATATAGAAAAATCGAGATAGTCCGACTTTGAGAGGTCTCATTACTAGTGAACATGTGAGTTGATTGTGATTTATAGCCCTTCTGATGTTTTTTTAGTAACTACTGACACGTTTACTTCGTATGATCAGGTTCATGGCAGTAGTAATAAACTAACCTCAAGCTTTGATTTCCAGAATTTGAAGTTTCACTTCCATAATTGTCATGTGACTGAGGTTTATTAATGTTTGTACTTTTTATGTCTAGCAAAGATTACTCTACTTTATAAAAGCTTCCTTAGATGGAGTGTTTGCTTCTACTTTATCAGTATCTTGTGCTTGTTCTCTCACACATGCTGTTCTTTCATCAATTCCAGGCCAGTTTGACATTGAATAGAATGAACAACGTGACATGAGATTACGGTTAGATAACTTGAAGTTCATCATTCTTAGTACATTGGTTAGGTGTCGGCTGTTTTATTTTTATACATCTTTTAAAAATCTTTTATTTAAATTAACTTTATTACTTCAAATAACTTTATGATTTGAAAAAAAGTAATAATTTTGTGATTTTCAAAATAATTGAAATATGAATATAACCCTTTTTATTTTTAAAAAAAAGTAACATTTTCATTCGTTATCTGAGTCTGTTGAATTCTAAAATCAGTACTGAACGTCACTAGTGCATTCAATTCTTCATAAATGCATTTAAAGTCCATAAGATACATGTAAGTGATTAATCATGTTGTTACATCAAAGATTCAGGATATGTTCTCCCAAAAAACACAAACGTCAATTCCTCCATCACATCTTTAATGGTCACAATTAGTAATATCACCAAATTGATCAGGTCTGAGAGAGTTCCGTATTTGAATCAAAAGTTAGGCATTGACTCTAACCCACTCAGAATAATTCGAATCAGTCTCAGCTGGGGAGTTATCAATGAGGCGTCTCTCTTGAAAAATACTTCTTAGGTAGAGTCTCACAGTTTAATTCTAATAAAAATAATTGATGTTATTTAACTTTTTATTCATAATCTTAACTACTAATGAAACCAAACCTATCACAATATTTTTTATTCACTGTATATTTATTATCACTAAATATTCAAGTAATCGTTAATGCAATGACACTTTTGAGACGTTCAGCAAATATGCAGTTGAAGCTATAGTCGAACTATATATATATTCAGTCATCACAAGAGCACCGTCTAAAACTTATATCAATAAATGTGTATCAATAACAATATCATTTTTCATTTACGTGTGAGTGTTCCCCCGCTAATACCATAAAAAAGGGTTAACTCCATCAAAGCAAAGCATGCACAAACATTAATACCATAAATGTGAATGTTATAGTCCATAACATTCACATTTTCATATCATTTAATATGCATTATTTAATATTACAATCCATAAATACTCACATAATTAAAGACTATAAACATTCATATCTAAATGACCTATAAAATTTATGAATAGAGGAATCATAATGCATTAACCAAGAATCAATAATAATTTATACAAAATGCTTTAAAAGTGGTACAAAAATGATATTATAACTTAAAAGTATGAGTATGCACTTAATCACTAATAATTCTCTAGTCAATTATTTTCTTCACTTAACTCCAATGAAAACTTATAGTCAAATACATAAAGAATTATTATTATTTTTTTATAAGTTAATCTTATTATTAAAAATAATTTATCTTTATCTTACATTTTAAGTATGATATAAAAATAATTATTGTTATGTTAATAGTCATCTTCATGTCACAATACAACTTTAACTATTTCTTTCTTTCAAACAAAATAAAAAATAAAATTTTGACAATAAAATGTTGATGCTCCAGATTTTACTGAGTGCGAATTAGCAGAAAAGATTAATTTAACTTTCTAGTTATCTTATATAGTTTATATCTTCTCAATTAATCTTTAAAATTTATATAAATAAACATACATTTATATTATGCAAGAATTTTTTATTATGATTATTTTATTCACATTTAATTCATTAATTGTAACATTAGTTCCTACATTTAAATTTTTTTATTTATTATTTTTTTAATTTGTGTAAAATATAGATTAATATTTTAATATAAACATAATTTCACAAAAAAAACTTAAAAATACTAACAAACCAAACCGTAAGCTTACCTCAAAGGTTCAAACATTCAGTTCAATCTTCCCTGCTCGCGTGTGTAAGTCCACCTCTCCTCTCCTTTAGTTCGATTCAATCTCCTGCACAAAAGCAAACCCACAAGCCTTCACCTCCTCTCCTCTTCTTCTTCCTTATTCCTCTTTCTACTCGATGCTCCTCTTCATTCGCATCGAACAAAATCAAGCCTTCCGTATACGAGAAATAAGCACCTCGCTGTTGACAATTCTATTTTGAACGAACATGTATTATTATTATTATTTTTTTCAATTAATTAAAATTTTAAAATAGGCTATTATACTTATATTTTCTAACAGTTAATGCATTTGCACAATGATTCATACATTAAAAATATAGCATAGGGAATCCTGCAATTTGATATAGTTCTTATAAGGTCCAAGGTAATAAACATGCTAAAAAATCATTATGAAATTTTCTAGGGATTGCTGTTAATGTTAATATTTTCTTTTTTCTTTTCTTTTTTTTTTGTCGCAAGGAAACTTTTCATATTTTTTGGGCATATTTATATGCTATAGTTTTAAGAATTTCTTTATTATTTTAATATTTTTCAATTTTTTCAATAAAGTAAATAATAAATACCTATTTTCTGGACATGGTCAAATTTGATGTGTGAAGATGCAAAGTCATTGGAGAGGAAAATAGATGAAATCTCAACTAGGAATTAGTTTGCATGCCTTTCATTGTTTATTTATTTAGTGTCTGCCCTGTAAATTGCGTTGCATGGTGATGCATTATTCTCATTCATTTTTGTTCACAATCTTGTGTTCAGGGGCATGTCTAATAATTTTTTTTCTTTGCCTCCTCTTTTTTTATAACTTCTATATAAATTTCATAAGCAATTTCAACTCATCCCCACAAGAGGATTGTAGAAATAAGCCATCGGTTTGTACCAATAAATATGTTTTGAACATGATGCATTGGTTAACAAGACCTTTGAAAATCCAACACATCATTAAATGTGCGAAAGAGCATATCTAATAAAAATCACCAAAGGAATTGTTGGTGTTGACTTAACTAAAATCTACCAATAAATGTGTTCTACTGGTGCGATAAAAAGATGTGAGTAGGTTGCAAAGTAAATGCTCAAAATCTTTCTCATTTTGAGCATGTCACATGGAAGTGATCGTGAGTAAGAGCAAGGTAGTGAGCAAAGGAGAGGAAGATAGACATAAATATAGAGGGAAGGTGGAACTCAAGCAGTACTTGATTGGAGAGGGAGAAAGAGAATGCAAGGTAAAAAAAAGTAACATTTTTATAAATTTTTAATGAAATTGTGGCTTTGGTTGGCCTCCTATATGCAGTGACCAATGCTTTAGGAATGGCAATTGTTGCCCGTCACACTTCTTCAACTAGAGGGCCCACGTGCCTCATTAATTTTAATAGTCAACCCAAATTTATGGCAAAAAATAAAGAATGCATGCTCGAAGTATCGCGAGGTGGCCGATGATTAGGGCTATCAAAAAAGCTCGCTGTTCGCGAACAGTTCGCATTCGGCTCGTTAAGTAGCTCGTGTTCGGCTCGTTCGTTAAATAAATGAGCCGAACAAGAACAAATTTTTAAAGCTCGAATTATAAACGAGCCAAACACGAACAGCTCCTTGTTCGCTCGTGTTCAGCTCGTTTTAGCTCGAAATAAAAAAATTATATAATTATTTATATAACAATATATTACATATATTATTTATATAATAATATATTATATATATTTATGTCTAAGTTTAAATCATAACACCTCATGTGGCAATGTGGTTAGTGCATTCTTTTGTATATATTTGATCCAGGTTAGAATCTCACACTTTACATCTATTTTTCTCAATCCAATTTTGAGCCGAACACAAACATGAATATTTTAATCGAGCCGAACACGAACACACTGTTCACGAGCCGATTTCGAACACGAGCCGATTTCGAACATGAGCTATTTTGAACTAGCCGAGCACGAGCCCAGCCTGAGCTCGCTCAAGCTCGACTCGTTTACAGCCCTACCGATGATGCCTCAATGACCTAATATTTTTTTAGTATTAAAGGTGTATCATTTCACCCTCTTTTCAAACCTAGCCTCTTGTTGTCGTAGGGAAGAAATTTTTAAAAGCGTATTAATCCAAAATGTTTTAAAAAGAAAGAAACTTTCAGAAAAAAATTTAAAAGAGGTAAAAATGGTATTTATATACCAATTCTAACCATTCAAAGGTCAAAATCGGCATATAAATACCGATTTTGTCCACCTATTTTTTAAATTTTTTTTTCTAGATTTTAGTTTAAAATATTTTTGTAAATTTAATGTGATTAATATTTCAACTATTTTTTATATTTAATTTTGTATATATGATTGCATGCATGTCCAATAATGGAGAAGGTATCAAATATGCCAAATTGTCAGCGGCCTGGCATTTGAAGACATAGACAACACAAAAGACTTCGTTTCTAATTACCAATAAGTAATTTGACCAGTTTTTATCTTAAAATGTTATATTTTGATGTTAATTATTATTTTAATTTTAAATTGTATTACAATGTACTATTTTTCTAATAAAAATATGTAGATTTTAATATAGAAAATTGATGTGGCATCATAATATATTTAATTTAATATGCTAACTACCGCAATAATTTTAATATATAAATTAAATTTATTATGATACCACAATATTTTTTATATCAAAATCTAAATATCTTTTATAAGAGAATACTACATTATAATACTTTAAAATTAAAATAATAATCAATATCAAAATATAACAGTTTTAAAATAAAAGAGGGTCTCATTAATTACTCGTAGTTAGAAACAAAGTCTTTTATAATATCCATTTCTTCAAGCACATGCGACGAAAGCTTGGTCTCTGGCACTTTGACCTACATGATCCCTTCATCATCATTAGACATGCAATCATATATAAAAAAATAATTAAAATAATCATATTATTAAATTTACAAAAATATTTTAAACTAAAACCTAGAAAATAAATAAATTTGGAAAAAATTGTTATTTATATACCAATTTATCAGTATATAAATACCAAATTTGCCACTTTTGAAAAAAAAATTTCGAACATCCTTTCTTTTTAAAATACTTTTCATTACTACAATTTTAAAAATTTCAACTTGTCGTAGGTGACTTCACTTACTTTCTTTTAAGGATTTGTTATTATATATTATATATATGATACTCATATAAATAAGTAAATAAATATTGTTATTATACATATGCATAAATACATAAATTTTAATGTTAAAAAAATTATAAATATTAATATTGCATATGTAATTATTTTTGAAAATATGCATGTGTACACTCCTTGAATAAAATCCAACTTTCATGTGGTGATAATTTTCTTATTCGTAACTTCTCAGTATGGGAGAATCTTTCAGACCATTGTGGCATCTTGGACAGATCAAGATGACCCATTTATGTAATAAGCAACATATTTAGTGCACAGCGAGTCAATTTTCATGAAGACAGCAATCCTCGTTCAATATCATGATATTCAATTTGGCGATTGATGGATTACATATAGAGGTCTCCAGCAACTTAGTAATTATCTCACAGACACACACTCAAATGATAATAATAATAATAATAATAATAATAATAATAATAATAATAATAATAATAATAATAATAATAATAATAATAATAATAATAATAATAATAATAATAATAATAATAATAATAATAATATATTTTGGCATCGATAATACTATGTGAGGTGCAATTAGTGTTGAATGATTTGCATTAAGCTTATTTTCGAAGCCTCTACGCAAAGATAATGATATTTCGCAAATTAATGAAAAGTATAGGTCATAAAAACAATGCTACAAAAAAAAGATTATTCCAGCAGAAGCAAAGTATTAATAAATTCAAATCGTAAATATATAAGAAATAACTCACGGTATCTACACAAACCATTTTCAGTATCATTCATGTAAATCTTTCTAAGTGCACTGTGGAAGTTGTAATCAGGTACAAAAAAATATGGTGCATATGTATGTGAGTATAGAGGGATGGGTGTGTGGGAGGGAGACTACGGTTGTTGGGAATGTTATAACAAGGAAAAGCAAGTATTTTGTGATGTTCCACATAGTTTGTACCTTCTGGCAAAGATATCCCCTACTTCCAAGCAATCTGCACGCTATCTGTCGAGCAGAAAAAAATTGAAGCTTTTCTTCTGATTTAGTTAGAGATTGGTACACTTCCCTATGTTTTATATCTTCCTGAATCCTAAAGTTTCCCTGCAAATGTCAACATTAGAAAAAGAATTTCAAAAGTTAAATGAATTTGTTTAAGGAAAAATAAGGAATTTAACAACCACAATCCCTGCTATCAATCCCAACTCTTTCAATGTTAGAAAATAATTCAAATTCAGCTATACATCAGCAACAATTAGCGTAACATCTTTCTCCAATTCAACAAGCACAACATAGCGGCCAAATGAATTGGAATTATCCATTAACTTTCATTGCTAAAGCCAATCATTAAATACTAATTCAATAATCTAATAAAATCAGCACAACACAAGTGACGCGCTACAATGAGAAACACTAAAGAAAGGCAATTCAGATAAACTTTATACATCAGTAATGAATCAAAGAGATCAGACAACACATCAGCATTAGGAGCACATTCTATGTGGCAATTCATCTGAAGTATAAATATGGGTTCAGGGAGTTCGGTTCAAAATTAAGTTGGGATTTTCCATGTCCGAACCTTGATACCAAACAGCCACTATGTTTCTAATCGTGCAAGGCAGTTTACTCTTCTGAATAGATGGATGAATTAATTTATCCAGATAGCTAACCTAACCTGCCTAATCAGCCTTATTCCTCCTGATCCCTAGAAATGTCTCCTATTTGTGAAGGGGCAAGCATGAACTTCACATTCTATATGGCAAAGTTGAAGTCAGATGATACCAAACTACGGATTTTCCTATCCCTATTTAATCATTAACATTGGCAGATTTCAACATTACTAATATTCCGTTTACGCTAAAAGTGGATATCGAACCAAAGAGACTGGGATCATATGAAAGCAACCAACGACAAGAAATGAAAAACCGCTCCTGATTCGCGTTTCTGCATAAGTCCGTAAGGTTTCAGTTCATTTCCTGCGAAGCCGACCGCAAAGTGAATGATAAATGAGTCTTCCGTCCAGAAGTCTCATTACATCTACCATTTCTTATTTCCAACGATCACATCAACAAATCCTCCTAATAAATCAACAACCCGTCATTCTAAAGTCAATCAAAGATTACGTAGTTTTCTAAAGGGCATAAAGATGATAAAGAATATAAAAATAATAGGAGAATCGTAAACCTGAAGCTTTCCGCCGAGTCCGCCGAAGCACATTCGGGTATCGGCGTCCCTTTCCAGGGCAAGTAAGTCGTCGATGACTTGGTTCACCATGGCTGGGACGGGAGAAGAAGTGCCCCATCCCTGCCACTCCGTTAAGCTCACCTCCTGCTCTCTCTCGTTCAAACGCGGTTCCGCGCCTCGTGTCGCGGCCATCGGAGGAACCAAAGCGATTCCGGCAAGTCGCGGCTTTGTTCTTGAGCTATATGCGGGGGGCAAATCGCTGAGGCAACGCGACGCGAGTAGGCGAGCCGGGTGCGCGTGCATGGCTAAGAATTGTAATCGGAAGGAACGCACAAAACTCGAGTCATGGTATATATTATTTGGGAATAATGAAGCATTCTGGCCATTATAAAGAAAAAAAAATATTATGTGGAGTTGGAATGTAGATTTACATTCCTACTTTAGTAGCATATTATATATTTCTACATTCCAACTTCCACGCACTATATATAGCCAATAATCGGCATCCATATATAAAACAAATTCAATTTTAGCACAGTGCTACATTGACAATCTACAATGGACCCCGACCTCGCTTGAAACAAATTAGCACAAGTGGGGGCACGAAAACTTTGACGACATATTATATTCGAGGTTTATTCTTCAATGAAGAAAACCTCTTGAAAATTTATTTTCAAAATATCAAAAATATCAAAGAGAAAGAAAGAAGATGTGACAAATAATTGATGGAGTGATGACCTTGACAATGAAAAGACAATAAAGTACTAATAAGAATAAAATAGCAATGAATTTAGTTGTCGATGTTAATGGTTTAAACTCATCGGTAAATTTATATCACAAATCTTATATGTAACTCTTAATATGTCCATATCACATTTTTTTAATGTGTAGAGTTACTTTTGTTTAATATTTTAATATTTTCTTCAATGAACTTTGTCTTTTAGGCACGAGGGTATAAAGATGAGGCAAACCTATTTTTCAAGAAAAGTCCTTACCTACTTCTCAAGAAAAAACCATATGCAGTACTCTAGTTTTATTTTAAATAATGTTTTAAGCTATTTTAATCATATTTTTTGTCGCATATTGATCTATTTCAATAAATTTTGTTGTTTAAGTATGAGAGTACGAAGAGGGTACAAAAATAATTTTTAATAAAATCTTACATGATGCTTTATAATTATTTTAAACAATATATAAAGCTATTTGAATCATTTGATTTCATATACTTATGATTTTCCAATGAACTTTATTTTAAATAATATATTATGCTATTTGAATTATATTTTGTCCTATATATTGCCACTTTTTCTATGAACTTTTCCCTAATAGGCATGAGAATGTAAACTTTAATCAATAAGACTTTATGTACTTCTCTAGAATTATTTTAAACAATATTATACCTTTGTCCTATATATTGCCACTTTTTCTATGAACTTTGCCCTAATAGGCATGAGAAGGTAAACTTTAATCAATAAGACTTTATGTAGTTCTCTAGAATTATTTTAAACAATATTATACAATTTTAAAGAAACTTGGTTCCATATATTGATGTTTTTTCAATGAAGTTTGCCTAATAGGTATGGGAGTACAAAGAGAGAATAAAGAAACCACAATATTTTTTTCAATGAAAAATCTTATGTAATGCTCTAGAAATGTTTTAAACAATATATTATATTGTTTTAAGCGGGTTTGATTTTATATATTGGTGGTTTTTCAATGAAGTTTGTCATATATCATGAAGGTATAAAGAGAGTACAAATTTTTTTTTCAATAAAACTCTTATGTTGTGCTCTAGAATTATTTTAAATAATATATAATACTATTTTCATCATGTTTTGTTTCATGTGATGATAGTTATCTAATGAACTTTATCTTTTAAGTGTGAGAGTAAATAGAAAGTACAAATTTTTTTCAATAAAAATCTTATGTATTGCTTTGGAATTGTTTTAAATAATAAAAAAATATTATTTGAGTTATATTTTGTTTCATCTATTGATGACTTTTGAATGAACTTTTTCTTATAGGCTTGAGGGTACAGAAATAGTACAATTTTTTTCAACAAAAATCTTATGAAGCACTCTAGAAGGCTTTTAAAAAGTATATATACCATTCTAATCGAGTTTTGTTCTATATATTGATGGTTTTTCAATGAAATTTTGTTTTATATGCATGAGAGTATATATAGAATATAAAAAAAATTTCACCAAAAAACTTTGATCTATATTTATTTTAAACAATGTATTATACTATTTTAAGTATGTTTGGTTTCATGTATTGATGATTTTCCAATAAACTTTTTATTATTGGCATGAGGGTATAAAGACTATGCAAATCGAGCAAAATAAATTTTTCATTAAAAATCTTATGTGGTATTCTAGAATTGTTTCAAATAATGTATTATGTTATTTTAAGCAAGTTTGGTTCCTTATATTGATGGATTTTTTAATGAACTTTGCTTAATCAACATCATATAAAAATGGTATGAAAATCTTTCATTTTTTAATGAACTTTGCTTAATCAACATCATATAGTATGAAAAATCTTTTTAAAAGAAATTGTATGTAGTCTTCTTTTTTTAAAGCACTTTTTATTCCATTTATTGATGATTTTGTTAAAGATTTGTGCTCAATCAGCATGAGGGTATAAATAATGTAAAAAGAGGGTACAAATTTATTTTTAAGGAAACAAATTTATGTAGTCATCTATTTTTATTTTAAATAATGTATTTTGCTTATTTAACATCTTTTACTCCATTTTTTTTATGGTGTTTCAATGAATTGTGTTGAATTAGCTTGAGGGTACAAAGAGTATATAAAAATGGTACAAACTATCTATCAAAATAAAACTTTATATAATAATTTATTTTTTTTTAACATTGTATTATACTTTTATGTATGTTTTATTCCATGTTTTGATGGATTGTCTATGATAAGCATAGAAAGAGAGTATAAGTCTATTTTTCAATAAAATAGTTATATTGGTCACTCTGTTTTTTAGATAATGTAATTTATTATTTAAAGTGTTTGACGTCAAACATATTTTTTTATATAAGTGCATACCTATGAGCCATGTGATATGGGTGATAAACCAATCTGAAATTAAATTGAATATGTTGTAGACAGTATGTTTGACATAATTGTTTACAATGAGATGAGATATGATTTGTACTATAGTTTTTCACATCAAAATAAATTGAGTGTTTAAAAGGATCATGTTTGTTATTGACCAAATTTAAGGAATATAAAATCAAAAGACTTTTTATGTGTTAAAATTGGTTTTAAAAGAGGCATAATCTTAATAACAAAGTTAAGTTTAAATAATTAGATACCAACAATGGTTGTTTAGCCATGATTTGATATAATGTTAATTTAATTCAGTGAGAATATAAATTTATTTTAACTATGAATGATTTAGTCTAGAAATTTTAAATTTAATTCTTCTAAATAAACATCTCAACCACAAAAAAGAAAAAAAAAACTTATATTAATTCTTCTAAATAAACATCTCAACCACAAAAAAAAAAAACTTATGCGTGATAATATAAATTTTGATTGATAAATTGACCAAAACTTCGCTTAGAATGGAGAAATAACAAAACTTAAAAAACTCTAATTTGTCATCAAAACTGAAAAACTGAGGAATCAAATAAAACACTACTTAATTATTAAACCCAATAAAAACATTAAAAATAACCAACTCAAAATCTTTTATAACCGCACCCTAGGATAATAGGATAATAAATGTAGTCAAAAACCAAGGACCACACACATATCCTAGATTAGTCCAGTCAAGAATCCCTAAGTTAGTTGACTAGGTACCCAATAGATATTTTCTAAGGACTAGGAAATATAAATAATTAAAACTACCTCCTCAGATTATGTGGGTGCGTTAGGATGAAGTAACTCATGCTTACCAACCAACACACCCTAACCACTATATAGCGGGGCACTCAACCTTTGCCACTATTATGGTGATAAGGACGAACTTCGATTACACAGTTGGTTAAAGATTTGAGTATATCAATGTACCGGGAACATTAGAACGCCATGAGCATCTTGACCGGGTATGTTATTCCCAAAATTTTGGTTAGTCCACCTATTAGTTTCTCCAATAGTTGAGTTTAAGGCTTCATTGCTATCTAGAAATATCTCTAGCCTATGTTCCATTTAGACTAGGATTCTCTTTAAAATCAACTCACTTGTCCCTCAATCCATATTTAATTTCACCCAAATTTCAAAGTTTCAATTTCAAGCCCCAGCTTCAAACTCAATTTAAACTCTAACCCTGGAACCTTACCCTGATTTCAAGGTATCATAAAGAGAAACAACCAATGAAAGTGCATCCTAAAACTTTGAAACAATAGCAATACGGACCACAATAATACCAGCTTCAACAATAACAACGATGATTAAAATAACCCCATAAGCCTAAACAAAAGAAGAAATTTAAATATAATTTTGAAGAAGAAAGAATCATGCTTATTTTCTTAAATATGTGGCCATATAAAAGATGATCAAGGAATTGTTAAAGAAACAAGATTTCAAGCTTT
Source organism: Phalaenopsis equestris (assembly GCF_001263595.1). Classification (NCBI taxonomy): domain Eukaryota; kingdom Viridiplantae; phylum Streptophyta; class Magnoliopsida; order Asparagales; family Orchidaceae; genus Phalaenopsis; species Phalaenopsis equestris. Next base: position 133,017 of record NW_018165590.1, on the reverse strand, counting down.
CTGAACCTCACAAGCCTGAAGAAGTGAGAAGGAGCAGTGAACCAGAAAACTGTTCATTCCATAGATCTCTTAAGCACACAATTGAAAAATGTTTCACTTTTAAGGACTCGCTGGTGATGGATGCCGCCACTTCCACTATGGGAGGGGATTCATCATCGTTAATCCAGTTGCTCAATTTGATCTACGTGTTATCGTTGATCATCATCATCGTGATTGATGTCATGGTTGGGTGGAGTCACCATTTTGTTTTCCATCGTAAAACCTCACTCTGTGAATAACTCTCTCTCTCTCTGATATTGTAGATGATCTGAAGAGAGAAGAGATCGGAGGGCTAAGTTAGACAATAACTGGAACAAATAAAGAAACATGTGGGGAAGCACCAAAGTTATTGATCCCTCTTGATACTTTTATTATGCAAAGTACAACAATAATTCAGATTATATTTCACTTATATTTCTTTATTTTACAACAAAACTAAAAACTTGATCCTGAAGAAAAATAAGAATTTCACTTTTAATTTTTATATATTGGGATACTACGCAAGTATACGTATTGTTATCAAGTAATATAAGACTTGTTTTATTAAGACCTGAATATCGAACCCATAGGGGAATTTATACAATATGCACTTTTATAAAACTTTCTATTTTTAAAAAGATAATTACTCAAACTTAAACCGAATATATTTTGCAGTAATAAAATTTCAAATATTTTTGGTTTTTTTGATATTTCGACAAAATAGTAACAACTTAAAAAGATGACTAGAGTTTTGTAGATGAAAAGCACTTAATAAGAAAAATATCTTTTTTTATCATGAATCAGTAATAAGTATAGAAATTCTGTTGTGGAAGTATGCAAATTGTGTTGTGCCAAATTTGAGCAATAATATTATTTACCCTTACTAGAGTTGCTATAAAGAACATTGGCTAATTTAAAGTTTGAATAGTTCTGAAGATCGGCTAGGCATGGAAGATATTAGCTCTCACTCTAGAGTTCCCTCAATTCTCTCCATTTGGGGGCAAACATTCTCGTATCAGAACCTAAAACAATAAACCAAGTTGGGGGCTTTAACCTGTCACTTTAAAGTCCTCTAACTCTACACCATTCAATGAATATTTCCCTATTTATTTGCGCTCAATCATATGAACTACATTTTCATTCATACAACCTCATGTGAATCTTTCTAATTGTTGACTGAGACAATACCAGCCCGGTTCTTACATGTTCTCACAATAAATTTTAACATCTTGACATTAAAGATCAATACTCTCCACAATTTCCATCAAAAACTTAATTACTTATCATTTTAAGAAGAAAGATAAAGAAAGCTACTTAGAATCCATGGAGAAAATAAAACCACACTTTAGTTTAAAAGAAGAAATCATTGTCAAACCAACAACAAGTCTCAATTAAAACCAAATAAGTCTCAAAACAAAAAGATAAAAACTTATCTCAAGTTCTCCACCAAACTCTTGAAGTTCCTTTGAATCTCTTTTCTTGATAATCACTCAGAATAAACTAATAAAAAGGATAAAATAAAAGTAAAAGTGATGCCTGAAAATCTCTCTGAACTAACTCCCCAAATGATGAACTTTTAAAACTTTCCAAGTATTTTCAGGACTCTTTTCTAAGTCCTCTCTTCTTTCTTTTATAGTTTTTCAAGAGGTGCCTTGGAAACTCTTCAAAATATGTTTAGCTTCAATGTATTTCCCCAAGAAATGCATCCTTTTGTGAAAATTTTTGTCCATGGTGGTTATAACCACCTATTAAGCCAATGGGTGCCTCAAAAACCTCTTCAAAATTCACAAAAATCAACTTTACTCATCTAGTAACTGCCACTAGGGCTTAAGTGCGGGACCCGAGGGGTTTCATTGCTTAGGCGTGGTCTTCTCTGTTTAACTGGCGCTTAAGCGCCAGATCTGGCTCTTAGGCGCCAAAACTCTTTTGCACAATTTTTCACCTTGTTGCTCCAAATTTGATCTTTCTTCACTCCTTTAAGCATTTTTCACCCTTTTTACCTGTATTTACAAGAAAAACACAAAAATACCTTCCATTAAAGTGCAATATCTCAAAAATAGGTATAAAAATGTATCTAAAAATACTATATATTTTAGGTGTATCAGACTTCTCGTAGATTGCTCCAAAGTCCATGTCCGGGGTAAGGTAAGCCCGAGACACTTCAGGGCATACTTGCGAAGTAAACCTGATGAAAGCAAACCAATGACTAGAGATTCAGGTTGTCGTACTTGTTCTAGGGTTTGCTTATTCTTCTTTCTATAAGGGTAAGCCCCCATAGTTAATTACATCTTAAGCAATTGGGGTTGCTCAAGAAAACTCCCAATTAATGTTGTGACTCGTCCTTAGAATGTTTGAATATTTTTTTCATCAAAAGATTTTTTTTCATCAGGGAAGGATTTTCAAAGTCCTATCCTAAGGGTGGCAGATGCTTGAAGGTACAAAAAGAGTTCTATCAAGGTCATGAACAGTCTTATAGTTTTGTGTTGTTGTTAATGATTTAGTTGAGGTTGCCCTCCCTTTGATTTGAATTTTTGAATGTCTATCCCTATAAAAAAGAGATAGCATACCTTAATAGCATTGGATGATGTTTGTCTTTTATCTTTAGCAACCTTAACAAAACTGAGTTGGATATTACTTGATTTATGGCAACCTAATCAAGATGACAATGGCTTTTCATCATCGACAACAACCATGGGTTACATTGTCCAAGAGTTCTTCATAGATTTGGGTAGCAGGGTTAAAATTGAGTTCGATGATCTTTGTTCATTAGGGCTTCATTTAAGTTTTAATGTCTTTTTTTGGGTTTTACGGTTGAAAATTTTAGGTTGCTTAAGACTTATGGGTAGATTAGATTTTTGACTTTTTTGTATTTTATTTTTTATGTTTGGGATGTTCGGTCAAGATCTCATGGTTTCGTCCTCCTGGGGTCATTGGGGTTTACTATTTGATTAGTCATAAGTTACTGGAAGATACTTTGTTAGCGGTCATGAGTTGCCTCCTCCAAAGTACCTTCTCAAACCATGTTGCATTTTGGGGTTGAAGCATAAATCCTAATGTCTTTTAAGGGGTATTTAATGGCATGTTTGTTATGTTTGTTTGTTCCTTGGCTCAAATTGCTCTCAACCAAGGCAAAGTGTGCTTTTGTTCTCATTTGGGGTTGAAGCATAAATCCTAATGTCTTTTAAGGTGTATTTAATGTCATGTTTGTTATGTGAAGTCAAACACTCCTTAACCTCAAGTCACCTAAGTCTAGGTTGAGTTCATATTAACCAAAGTTAGGACAGACTGATTCGAAGTGAATCATTAGCCGGTCTAAGTTAGCTCGGATTTACCTCAGGTAAACTTTGAATTAGTTTAAGTCAATCAAAGTTTAAAAGATTGAACCAGGTTGGCTTAGTTTAACTGGGTTCAAGCTAAGTCTGATTGATTTAGAATAACTTAGGGTGGAGCTGAGTTGCTCCAAATTGAGATAAGTTAACTTTGAGTTAGACTTAGATGAAGTCTATCTTAATTTAGAATTGATTTATTATTTAATCGAATTAAGTCTATGTTCAGTTAAACTTGATTAGATCTTTAATTAAACTCGGTAGTAAGGATTTTTTTTGGAATTTCCAAGTCAGAGGAAAATTGATTGTGGGAAAACCTTATTCATATGTAAAGTTTGCATTAATAGGTTCTTCAATTCAATAAATATTTCAAGGCTCACTTGATGCTGAAAGCATTTTTTTTCTAGATACATTGTATGTAATTTATATAGGGAAGAGTGTAGTATTATTTGTTAAGGTGTAACAGTTGAAGGATATAGTACCACATTTTTTTTAAGCAATCATTAGTTCAAGTTGAACATTCTAATATATATGATATGAAATGGTTATGTTGGGATTCATTTGGTGTAGATAATATAATCTTGAATTTTAAAGATGAATGAGAAAATAAAAGTAGAGATAAACCAAATAATGCTGAGAAATTTTTATGATAATTAGAAGATGTATGGACATAGTAATATTCTCAATGTAAGACATTCTCAAAGTTATCTTTTATACTTGACTAATTTGATTTAAAATGTTTGTACTCTTAGAATTAAAGATCCTTTAATATGTTATTAAGTTTATGAATTCTTACCTTCCTAAATGAGCTTTTTTTTTTCTAAGAACACATATAAGACAAAAAAAAACTATGAAAGCATTAAATCAAGGGTATAGAAAAAAATGCATGTTCAAATGACTACATGTTATTTAGTGGAGATGATTCTAAGTAAGATGTATATCAGAATTTTAGTTCTTCAAGATGGGTTGTTAATTGTGTTGGTAACATTGTAGATGGCAAAAAAAATAAATTAATGTCCACTAAAGTTATTAAATATTTTTCATTAACATTTATATTACAAAAATTATTCACACAAAAAATATACGAAAGATGACATTGCGTTCAAAGGCAGGAATAAAGACTATTTGTTGTGGTATTCTATTGATAGACTTGCTAGATGTTCTTTTAACTCGCATTATCCTAATTTTTTATCAAATATATGGAATATAAAACTTGGCTTTATGATACACCAAAATAATATATTGTTTTAAGTATTTAATTATGCTCATTTTTTGTGATGTTGCACTTTAAAGAATGATATTTTTATGTTTTTGTTGCATGCATATCATTTTTATGCATTTGGAGAAAAAATGACAAAAATGACAAAATTTGGAGCCAAAATAGCGAATTTTGGGATTCTGGCCCATGATGCGCCAAAATCTAGAGAACTGGCGCATGATGTGCCAGATCGGTGCATGATGTGTCAGGGACTACTTTTTTAGATTAAAACGGTTCGAGATAATTGATGTGTCAGGGACTACTTTTTTAGATTAAAACGGTTCGAGACAATTTTTTGCACAAATTTCAAAAGGATACTTGTTCTACACATCTCTTGGAGTAATTCAATGCATCTAGACACTTTGAAAGGTTCTTTTATGAAGGAATGTCTCTTATGGAGTAATTCAATGCATCTAGACACTTTGAAAGGTTCTTTTATGAAGGGATACGTCTCTTAAATCAAATGATACATCTTTTAAATTCAAAAGAGTTGACTTTTGAAGGAAATTTTGGAGGAAATTTTGAATTCTTTTCCGAAGGAGGCAACCCAAAATAAAAGAAAAAGACTTCTCATTTGTCAAGTGTGTGGCATGAGGGAGAGAGAAAGTTGGCATGAGTTAGAGATAGAGAGAAAAAAAGGAGATTTTTTTCTAGGGTTGTAAGAGGAGAAAGAAGGTGAGATATTTCTTCTTCATTACACTTCTAAGAGAGAATTGGGAGTGATTGTAAAGAGAGAAAGTCTTAGAAAGAACTTCCTCTTCATTACACTTCTAAGAGAGAATTGGGAGTGATCGTAAAGAGAGAAAGTTTTGGAAAGAACTTCCAGAGATTTTTTTTGGAAGGATTGTGAGATAAGTTGTATTTTTATTTCTTTTGTTTTGTAAACTTATTTTTATATATGAAATTCATGTTTTGTCGTATCCTTCTCATGAATTCTGAGTAGTCTTCTTTATATGATAAAAATTTTAAAGTTATATACTACGCTAGTAAGTTTCTTAATGATGCTCATATTAATTACACCACCACTAAAAGAGAGTTATTAGCCATAATACATGCTTTTGATAAGTTTATGTCATATCTGATTAAAGCTAAATGTGTTGTGCATACTGACCATTCGGCTATCAAATATTTGATGCAAAAGAAGGATGTTAAACCAAGATTAATTAGATGGGTACTTATTATGCAAGAGTTTGATTTTGTAATAGTCGATAGGAAAGGGACTGATAATCAAATTGCTAATCATCTATCTAGGCTAGAACAAGAAGAAATACTTGATTTGGAGAGAGAAATTAATGAAACTTTTCATGATGATATGCTGTAAAAAGATGGGAAATGCCATGGTATGCTGATATTATAAATTATATTGTTAGTGGTATTTTACCTTATAGGCTGACAAAAAAATAGGAAAAGAAATTCATTTATTATCCAAAATCATATTTTTGGGATGATCCTTATTTATATAAACAATACAAATATTTAGTAATGAGATGACGTGTGTCTTATAAGAGAATTAAGGAAATTATCCAAAAATGTTATGATTTTGAATTTGGAGGTCATTTTGGGAATAATAGAACTGTTTATAAAATTTTACAATTTGGATTTTATTGACTTACTATATTTAGAGATGTTAATATATATATCAAAACATGTGATCGGTGTTAGAGAATATGTAATATTTCAAAAAGAAATGAACTGCTTCTAAATTTTAATTTGGAAATTCAAAATTTTGATGCATGAGGATTGAATTTTATGGTACCATTTATACCTTCATTCGGAAATATATACATATTGATTGCAATGAATTACATTTCAAAATGGATTGAAGCAATCACTTTACCTTGATGTGTTTCTTGGAGTGTTTCAAAATTTTTAATTAAAAATATTTTTAAATGATATGAAATGCCAAGAGTAATCATTACCGATGAAGGATCTCATTTTAGGAATGCAACAATTGTAAGATTGGTGGGAAAATATAATATAATGCATAAAATTGCAACTTCTTATCATCCCACATTAGTGGTTTAACAAAAGTATCTAATCATAAAATTAAGAGAATTTTGGAAAAGAGTGTTAATCCTAATAAAATGGATTGGTGTACAAGATTAGATGCTGCATTTTGAGCATACAAGGCAGCCAATAAGACACCTATAAGAATGTCCCCATATAGATTAATTTTTGGGAAGACTTGTCACTTACAAGTTGAATTGAAACATACAGCTTATTGGGCAATAAAAGAATTCAATTTCAATTTGAAAGATGCTGGTGAGAAAATATTATTACAATTGAATGAGCTTGAGGAGATTAGGAATGAATCTTACAATAATTCGAGGATTTATAAGGAAAAGATGAAAGAATGGCATGATTGGAAGATAATAAAAAAAGAATTTAAACATGAAATGAAAGTTTTATTATATAATACAAGATTGAAATTATTTCCTGAAAAATTGAACTCTGGGTGGAAATGGTCATTCAGAGTTATAAAAGTCTATCCCTATGGGGCAGTTAAGACTAAAAGAATATTTAAAATGAATGGACACATATTGAAATAATATTTTGATGATCAAAGACCAGCTTTTAAAGGGACTGTAATGTTTGGTCACCCAGAATAAGACTGAAAATATCAGGCTGACAATATTAAACCTAGCGCTTTGTGGGAGACAACCCATATTTATCCTTATTTAGTTTGCTTTTGAGTTTGGTTTATTTGAAATATTTGATGTATATTTATGTTTAAGTCTTTATGCAGTCCATGTATTTGATAAAATATTTAGAAACAACTTTATTTGCCTAATTTTATGGAAAAAAAATTGAGAATTTTTTGGAACGAAATCGAAATGGCAAAAATTTTGGAACTGGCGCATGATGCTCCAGATTCATAAGTTTTCCCTCATCATTTTTAAATCCAGTTTCAAAAGCCTGACAATTCTTCATTTCATCAAAATTATAACCTACTATGAAGATTAGTAAAGAAACAAAGGAGAGCATTACTTTAAATTATTGCATGCAAACTGGAAAGCCTATTGATTTTGGAGCTATTATTGTGAAATTGGTTTTGGGTTTGATTGTCAATGGATTTGCAACTGGACTTGGATATCCATACAAAATTTTCCTACTATGCAGTCAAGCGCAAGTACTTTATGAAAGTTGGGAAAAAGTGCTTCTTCCTTGGAAGTCGATGGATCTAAAAGTCTATTGTAACTGTATTGGAATGGGAGATGAAAATGATATGAAAGTGTTGATGGATCAAGGATCTCATAATTCATCACCTGTTCAGCCCTACTACAACTCGAGTGCACTTTTGAAGAAGATTAAGAAGATTGAAAAAAAGGTGCAGAATCTTATGCGTGTGATTGGGAATATTACTCAAATGTTGGATCATCTAGATTGGAGACTAAAGGAACATTTTGAACATACCAGGCGTATTGAGGATAGTTTGGTACGTATGTTCAAGATGCTTGAATTGAGGAGGAAAATTCAACTGATGAATTTCCACTTCGACCCTTCTATAATTTATATGTGCACTACCAATCTATGGGAGATATCTAGGAGGAAGACAATGAAGAAGATGTTTGATCTTAATTTATGAATGGAACATTTTGTTTAATACTATTTGTTTTAGTTATTTTGTTGAGTTGGATTGCATTTGCTTTCTAATGAACACTATTTATGTTTATGCTTTGAATTTTGATGCTTTGATTTCAGTGTTAGAATGCCGGTTTGCTTAAGAACACTGAATTTGATGTTTGTTGGCTTGAAAAATATTAGTTTGTCATAGTGTGGATTTTATATATAAATATAAGTTTTATGTTGTTTGTGAAATTTTTGTGTTAATGTGATGTTTATAAAAGAATTCAATTTCAATTTGAAAGATGCTGGTGAGAAAATATTATTACAATTGAATGAGCTTGAGGAGATTAGGAATGAATCTTACAATAATTCGATGATTTACAATGAAAAATGAAAGAATGACATGAACAGAAGATAGTAAAAAGAGAATTTGAACTTAGACAGGAAGTCTTGTTATATAATTCAATATTAAAATTATTTCTTGGAAAATTGAAGTCTAGGTGGAAAGGGTTCTTCAAAGTTATAAATGTCTATCTCTATGGAGCAGTCAATATTGAAGATCCTAAGACTGGAAAAATATTTAAAGTAAATGGGCCCAGATTAAAACCTTATTTTGATGGTCATAGACCAAATTTTAATGAGACTATCATGTTGGAACACCCAGAATGACACTGGGAATGTCGGGTTGACGACATTAAACCAAGCTATTTGTGGGAGGCAACCAATATGTATCATTGTTTACTTTGATTTTTGTTTTTTTAGTTTAAAACTTTAAATGTATGTTTATGTTTATTTCTTTATATTATCCATATTTGTAAGAAAAATGTTTAGAAACATCTTTATTTGCCTAATATTGTGAAAAGACTGAGAATTTATTTGATAAAAATTGAAACGACCAAATTTTGGAACTAGCGCATGATGAGCCAAATTCCAGAGAGCTAGGGCATGATGCACCGCGAAGACAAAAATGATTAAAACGTGTTGAATGGCAGTTTTTGACAGCTTTTGGTGGGGACACCTTCAAATAACTCCTAGAAACCAACTTCAAGACATATTTTAGGGGGGAAAACTAGGGAAGAGTCACCACTTTTCAATTCTCATGGCTTCCTACTCTATAAACTAGGGGTGTATTTTTTGATGAATACGCTGCATTCGTGATGACTGATTCATCATTGAATGAAGTGATTGCATTTTTGACTAATGGAAGAGGGGAGTGGAAGATTAAGAATAACAACATAGTTAACTTCTCTGCTTCTATGTTGACTATTCAGTCAAAAGTATGGCACCACGTCATTTCTGTCAAACTGTTGCCAACAAATCATTTGGCTGATGTTACAAAAGATAGAGCTGTACTAAATTATTGCATTCAAAACATGAAGGCAATAGATGTTGGTGCACTTATATTTCAGCATGCTTGAAGTACAGCTGGTAGTTCTACCGCTGGTGATTTGGGATACCATGCCCTGATTTTCACTCTATGTGAACAATCAGGAGTAGAATCCCATAGAAATGAAGAAAGATTGCAGCCACACGGGAGTCCTATGATTCAGAGAGTAGAATCATTTGTTGAATCTAGAAGTGGAAGAAGGGATATGCCCTCTACATCCTGCAGGGGCGTCTACTTCTCGATCTGCATCACTTGAAAGTATTATGGACCAACTGATGATTCAACAAATGAACATAATTAATATTCAAACTCAGTTGGGAAAGATAGAAGCAAGAAATGCCTATAATGATGAATATCAATAGAGGAGAGTTCAACATAATATTGATTTTAAAAATGTTATGGTAAGACATCTTAGGGGTGAACCTAATGTGGACTTTCATGCTTGCCCTAGTTTCACTCCTTATGCTCCTATTCATGCTAAAAAAGAAGAAGAAGATTCTGATAATGATGAGGAAGGAGATGAGGATTGATTTTAAAGAGTTTAGTTTAGTGTGTTTTGATGTTTGTTTGTTATTTGTGATTGTATTGTGACAAACTTTTATTTGAAACTTATTGTAGTAATAACTTTTATGTTGTGTGTGAACTGAATCAGTAACAATAACTGTAGACTTTCACTTTTTCTGTATTTTTAGTATTTTTAGTTTAGTTTTTCAGTTTTTGTATTTTTGTTTTGAATTCTCAGCAAGTTCTCTTGAATATATTATGTTTTATTTAATGCTTTAAAGCCTGTATGTTGTTTTACGGTTAGTACCTGTAGTATACCAGAGCCCAGTTTCATAGTCAGAAATCTTTTACAGGTCAGTTTTAATTTTCATGCATTTATTGTTTTCTTTCACCTACTAAATTTCATAGTAAAAATATTTTTAAAATCACTTAAAAACTTAAGTTTGGTAGAAAGAAAAATTTATTTTAAAAAGAATTAAACTAAATTTTATTTGTCCTCAATTAACTATATATTTAAAAATTAATTTAACATGGTCCAGGATATTAAGATTTAACTTTAAATGACTATACTTCTGTTTATAAATATAGTGGTAAATTTAGGTAAAGAGTTTTTAATAATGAAGGTCAATTCTAAAGTTAAAGATATTTGGTATGACAAGATAATACTATGTTTTTCTATTTAAAGTAAAGAAAATTGTATTTTTAAAGTTTTAAGAATTTTAAAATTTTATGTAAGAAGAAAAGAATGGGACTTTATGAAAAGCTTTATGAAAAATCATAAACTAGTATGACTTTATAAAGTGAAGAAAAGTCTAGAGTTTTGACTTTAAGAAGAGGATAGTGAAGTTCAAAATTATAAAAGGCTGTCTAGATATAGCAATCCTTACTTAGAAAAGAAAAAGAAAAGAATGGATTGAAAAGATTCTAAAAGAAAAGAAAAAAAAATAAGAGAAAGAAAAAGAAAATGAAAGAGAAAAATATATATAATGTATTAGCTCATCTTAGGAGGTTTCCGGCCAAACTAAGCATCTATGATGCTCTAATCCTATCAAATGAAATGGGGGGTTCTCTAATTAAGGCTTTATTTGATCCAAAATTTTGCTTAGCTAAGTTCGCCAACACATCCTCGGATGAAGTTTATTTATTCAACAAATAGTCTGTTGTAACCTTCACCAATGAAGAGTTACTGTTTAGCACTACCAACCAACAATCGACCACTCTACATTTTGTTCAACATTGGCAAACTTGTGCTTTCCAAAGTTTTCGTATATCATTGGCTGTCACTCAACTTAATGAGCCTACGGACGTTAGCATACTTTGACATCAATTCATAAGAGCTTACCAAAAATAATATGATCTTAAGAGGATTTAATCGAAAGGTAGAAAGATCACTTGGGTCAATTACACTACTCATGAAGGTGGGTGAGCTAGTAACAACAGCTAAGTTCCATATCATCGACGCAGAAACATCTTTCAACACTTTGCTTGGTCGACCATGGATTCATGAGCATAATCTGCTCCTTTAATCAATGCTCCATTGCATCAAATTTTAAAAGGAAGAACAAGACATTGCATCAAGGGGGATTTGCAGCCATTTTCAGTTCATGATGCTGTCGGCACAATTTTTGGTGTGGGGTTTGCCCGAAAGAAGCTGTCGGTCATAGGAATTGAAATCCCGTTGCCCGCTTCGGAAGGACATTTTAAAAAATTTTAATTTTAAAAAAGATGAAGTCAAACTGACCCCATAATTTTCATAGTTTAAATGAAAGAGCGCTTTACCTCAAATCCTGTATCTATCCCGAAGGATGAACACAAGAATTGAGGGTGAGGTTTGATCAAATAAACTAGAGAAAGTTATGACATCCGTTTGGTCTGCGAAACCAATATATTGGCCGACAAATTCCCATATTTAATATAAGGAATTAAATAGGGTTTATATTATGCTGGGTTCGCTAAATCTTATTTGTCCTTAAGTAACTATATTTCTAAAAATTAATTTAACCTGGCCTGGGATATTAAGATTTAACTTTAAATGACTATACTTTTATTTATAAGTATTGTGGTAAATTTAGGCAAAGAGTTTTTAATAGTGAAGGTCAATTCTAAAGTTGAAGATATTTGGTATGATAGGATAAGACTATATTTTTCTATTTAAAGTAAAGAAAAATTGTATTTTTTAAGTGTTAAGAATTTAAGATTTTTATGTAAGAAGAAAATAATGAGACTCTATGAAAAATCATAAACTAATATGAATTTATAAAGTGAAGAAAAGTATGGAGTTTTGACTTTAAGAAGAGGATAGTGAAGTTCAAAATCATTAAAGGCTATCCAGATATAGTAATCCTCACTTGAAAAAAAAAAGAATAGAAAGGGATTGAAAAGATCCTAAAAGAAAAAAAGAGAAAAAAAACAAAAAAAAAGAAAAGAAAAATAAGTGAGGAGAAGCTTGAGGAGATACCTAATAAAAAAATTAGCTTTACTTGAATCAACTTAAGGAAGGAGCTTTATTACATTTTCTAAACTTATATTAGAGTATTAGTAACATTCCTAGTAAAGTTTTCATAAAGTTATTTTTCATATAATGTTCTAAATGACCCTAATATGACAAATTGCAATTCTTCTTCAAATGAATAAAGATTTAGAAATCTTAAATTTGATTACTAAATATTTCTAGACTTAGAATTTGAATCCATGCTATTAAAAGGTTTTTCTTAAATTTTGCTATTATATTTATTAAACTAACGTATAAAAGTTATAAGTCAATCTCTATCCTAAGTCATATGCTTTTATGTAATAAAAGTGTTACTTGAGTACAAGTAACATTTAAGTTTAGGGGATTTTGATACACCAGAATAATATATTGTTTTAAGCACTTATTTTATGCTTACTTTTGGTGATATTGCACTTTAAAGAAAGGTATTTTTGTGTTTTTGTTGCAGGTATACCATTTTTAGGCATGTGGAGAAAAAATGGCAAAAAAGACGAATTTTGGAGCCAAAACAACAAATTTTGGGATTCTGGCGAATGATGTGCCTGATCGGCGCATGATGCGCCAAAATCCAGAGAACTGGCGCATGATGCGCCGGATCTGCGCATGATGTTGGAGAAAAAATGGCAAAAAAGACGAATTTTGGAGCAAAAACAACAAATTTTGGGATTCTGGCGCATGATGTGCCTGATCGGCGCATGATGCGCCAAAATCCAGAGAACTGGCGCATGATGCGCCGGATCTGCGCATGATGCGCCAGGGATGAATTTTTCAAATTAAGGTGGTTTAAGGCAATTTTTTGCGCGAATTTAAAAAAGGTCACTTGTTCTACACACTTCTGGAGTAATTCAATGCACCTAGACACTTTAAAATGTTCTTTTATGAAGGGATATGTCTCTTAGATCAAATGACATATCTTTTGAATTCAAAAGAGTTGACTTTTGGAGGGAATTTTGAATTCTTTTTCAAAGGAGGCAGCCCAAAATAAAAGAAGAAGACTTCTCATATGTCAAGTGTGTGGCGTGAAGGAGAGATAAAGTTGGCGTGAGTTAAAGATAGAGAGAGAAGAGGAGATTTTCTTCTAGAGTTGTAAGAGGAGAGGGAAGGTGAGGAATTTCTTCTTCATTACACTTCCAATAGAGAATTGGGAGTGATTGTAAAGAGAGAAAGACGTAGAGAGAACTTCTAGGGATTTGCTTGGGAAGGATTGTGAGATAAATTATATTTTTATTTCTTTTATTTTGTAAACTTCCCTTTTTATATGAAATTCATGTTTTGTCGTATCCTTTTCATGAATTCTGAGTAGTCTTCTTTATCCTTCTCCCTACTTTGAGATATGGTTTTGTGAAGAATATAATTTGTTTTTTTATGGTTTTAATTATGATGATTTGAACTCCAATCTTCGTTTACTTTTTGATATGACCAATTGAAATGTTAAAACTTGTTGAGAGACATATGTTCTTAAATGAGATATGAATTCTACAGCATAGGGAGAATCACATTTGATTTCATGGGATAATATGTCATTCATGGGATTAGGTGCAAATAAATAGAGAAATATACTTTATTAGATGCATAATTGAAGATTTTAAGGTGACAGATTAAAATCCCCCAATTTGGTCTAGTTGCTTGGAAACTAATGCGAGATTGTTAGCCCTCAGGTGAGGGAGTAGTGGGAGCTCTAGAGTGGCAGCCGATATCCTCCCGGCCTAACCTTAAAATTAGGGACCAAACTTTGGATTAGTAAATGTTCTTTATAGCACTCGAAAGAGGGTAAGGAATAGAATTTCTCCTCTCTGGATTAGTCAATGTTCTTTATAGCACTCGAAAGAGGGTAAATAATATGATTGCTCCTATTTGACACAAAATAATTTTTATATATATTTTTCAAATAATTTCAATTTCTTCATAATCCATCTACTCATTGTAAAGGAGAATGATGCTTTCTTAAATTTGAACTTTCCGTGACAACAAAAACTTTGTTTGATTTTTTATTGATTTTTTGTTGTTTTACTTTTGAAAGTTTAGTATTTATTTTAGTTTAACTTCTGTAGTCTTACAACTACATTTTAATTAAAGCATTTTAATTAGCATTCACTTGAGTAGGTAATTTTCAAATTTTGCACTTTACTTTACTTTTATTTTTGTATTTTTAGATTATAAAATAATTTTCATAATTTACTTTTAGGATTTTCCAACTTCCCTGTCAGATCAATATCTAGGACTCCATTAGAGTTCTTTATTTCTTGAGCGATACATATATTTGCGTTGATTTTAAAGGGCATTTGACAGTTTAAAAATAGTTTTAAAAGATAAATTATTTTCATAAAAAGTTTTTTTTGTTGGAATATATTGCATATTTATTATATATCTGTTATGTGTAATTTTGTAATATTGAAAAATATTTACAAAATTTTCACACTAAATCTGCCCCCCCCCCCTCCGCATCACTTAACCATTAATGCATTTAATCCTTTTAATTTATTAGGTTGTACACATAGTATTTAACTTATTCATTTAGTCCTTTAAATTTAGCTCCTTAAATTAAATGAAACAAACTTCTTTCACCCTCTCTATAATTTTACCTAGGGAGAAGAGTACAAAATAATATTGATGTATACTTATAGCCACTAAATGAAGAGTTGTATGATTCATGGTAAAGAGTGCAATGGTATGCTACTATACCTAGAAAAAAAGTTTATATTAAGTGCATTATAAATTTATACTTAACAATATTCTTAATATAGTATGTCATATGAATGTATACTTATAGCCACTAAATGAAGAGTTGTATGATTCATGGTAAAGAGTGCAATGGTATGCTACTATACCTAGAAAAAAAGTTTATATTAAGTGCATCATAAATTTATACTTAACAATATTCTTAATATAGTATGTCATATGAATGTAGAACCAAGCAAGGATTTCATTACATTGTTTGAATTAAGAAAATTTTTTTGTGATTGTAAAAGAATATAATAATTTTTATGTTGGCTATTTACATTGGCTATCACTTGATCCCATATTTCATTAATAGAAGTAGTATTTTGACAACACAAAGAATTTTAAATCTATCTGAGATAGCAATTGAGAATTTATAATTTATTTTTTATTTGATGATAAAAAGGTATAATATGTGATATAGTGTCCTTCTTGCTAACTAATTACTAATTTTTTCCTATTATGATCATGTTGACCATTTAGGATAGACTTAAAATATGGAGAGTTAGAAAATATTATAATGATAGATCTTGGTTAGCTAATAATGTTAGAATTTGATGAGTATTATTAAACTTTTTCTAATTTTATTTGATGAATTAAATTATTTAATTTAAGCATATTTACTTTTCTGCATTATAGATGAAAAATTACAACCTACTTTCAGAAGAAAGTTTATCCTTAAAGGATAGAAATATAGAGACAAATGAGAAAGTGTTCATGGTATTTGTGGGTCCTACATACTCTACAAGAGTATGTATACAAGGATTTGGAGTCACTCCAACTATTAAATTTTCTTATAATAGCACCACCACATAGGACAATAATGGATGAAAAATGAATTATAATATGCATATTCATGTTGATCAAATTCTTAATTTTTTGGGCACTTTACTTGTTCCATGTATAGAGGCCATCTAACTTTCGATAATGATTAGATGAAAAATGAATTATAATATGCATATTCATGTTGTTCAAATTCTTAATTTTTTGGGCACTTTACTTGTTGCATTTATAGAGGCCATCTAACTTTCGATAATGATTACTATTCAGGGGATGCTACACCAAATAAATATTTTTTGCCTCAGTTTCACATTAAGACTTAAAGCAAATATTTTATGCATACATTTCATAAACCCCATTCAAAATATACACATAAAAACATAAATAAAATAAAAGTTATAAATTATTTCATAACTTAGATTGATTTTAAGCCACTTGATTTATAGGTTTGAATCCAAAGTTTCATTCTATTTTGTAAATATAAACAATAGCATTTTTCACTATGAAATTTTATGTGATCCTATCACATGGCTTTGAGATAGGTTGT
This sequence comes from Phalaenopsis equestris, assembly GCF_001263595.1. Taxonomy (NCBI): domain Eukaryota; kingdom Viridiplantae; phylum Streptophyta; class Magnoliopsida; order Asparagales; family Orchidaceae; genus Phalaenopsis; species Phalaenopsis equestris. Next base: position 116,421 of record NW_018165590.1, on the reverse strand, counting down.
TTAACTTGCTACCCATTTTAGGTAAGGATCAAAGTTTTTTATAATAATTTTTGTTCATTCCCATGTGGTCTTCAACTCTATATATCTTATTGCATGTCAAAATATTAATATTTAGTTTAGTATCATATTTGTAATACTCGTCTTAGTTTTAGGACCCAAGGTAGCATGTTTCCACTTACTTAAATATAAGTTCTCATTTTTAAGGGTCTCCTTATTCTTGCATCAATTGATTGTGAATGCCAAATCTACAAGAAAATGAACAACATAAAAGTGAATTTTAATCCTAATCTTAAATGATAAAGACAAATAATAAGAGAAGCGATATTGAGCATTTCAATATTCAGTATTTTTTATTCTTCCTCCCTTAACATATGATAAGAATCATTCCTAATTTTATCACATTGCTTTTAAAATTCCCAAAAAAAGTACTATTTAATGAAAAAAATTGAATTTATACACTCAAAATCCTTCATTTTAATTGTAAAGTTTTTTAATGAATGACCTTCTTATAAAAGTAATTAACTATAGAAGCTTGCCCTTAAAAGGAACCATACCCATGATTGAAATAAATCTCTATCAAACTGATATGGAATTTCATGCATATATCAAAGGTCATTTTCATACAAGTAATAAAGTGAAGAGTAAATATATTGTCCTATAAGGATTAACTTGGCTAGTACTAATATTTAATCAGTGGAATTTTTATATTAACAATTAGATCAAGGCTATGCAAAAATCTAACTTGAATTATGAGAGAAAGAGAGGACTACTAAACAAAGGTGAGGATTTACTTTAAAGTAAATTTAGAACAAATCTTGAGGGGTTGGATTTCACATTTGTTAGTTAAACTAGTTTAGAATTACCATAAGGATTGCATTTGATTAAATGGTACTATAGCATGATGAATGTGACTTTTACCTTGCTCTCAAATGCCTTAGGTATTTTCCTTCTCTTACATAATATACTTAGCTCTTGATGTTAGATTAAATATGTTAACATGAATCCTTTTAGAATGTCTAAGGTCTTCTCCACTTTTATTTAGATTTTTGGAGGGAATTTGAACATTGCACGATTTCCCTCATCAAAAAGTTGACTTGAATTAATGCTAATCTATTACTTATTACCTTCGTGGAACTTGGCAATTTTGCCCTAAACTCATTGTGTAAACAAAAAGGAATTTTTGCATTCAATTCATCATCAAATTTTTATTGAAATCATAAATTCGTGTTTCATTCTCATTGTTTCTCATAAATTTATAAAAAAGGAAATATAACATGAATTTGGGGAAATAAAATTAGCTGGAAAAATAAAAAATATTATAGCGAGATGAACTAGAGATCCACACGATCGTGTGAGTATCTAAAGATTTGAAAGACAGTTGAATTTGTTCAATGAATTTGTTGATCTTGATGTTCTTTTAAAGTTTTTTTGGGGGCAGCTGCAGCTGTTTGAAGAATCAGTTATGAAGCTATTGAAAAAGAAGTTGCTGTTAAAAAAACTGCGATGGTTGTTATAAAAAAAATCTTTTTGAAAATATTAGATCACAACTTTCTAGTAGCCACTGTAGTTAGCCAACCGTGGTGGAAAAATGCAGCTTTTCAAAAATAAAGACAAAACATAGTCTTGCTAAAAAAATGTGTTACGACACCGCATTGCCGCCTCAAACACACCCTTAATAAGTCACAGAGTCTTTTCAACTTTTTTTTTATTGTACATGATCTCTCATCTTTTCACTTGTTTTTACTTTTGAATATAGTAATGTATTATATCAAACTAATAGTAGAAAAAAGAGATAGTAGAAAAGGTTTTGTGGGTTACTCCGAATATTTAATTAAAGGGTGCAAGTAAAGAATATGGACAATCCAAGTAAAATCTACAAGAACATGCTCAATGAAATATTAAAAGCAAATAGGGCGGAACTCAGATTATGTTAATGGCGGGAAATTGAATCACTTGAAATTTATAATTTTTGTATATAAATAATAAAATAAAAATAAAAAATTCTTATGTAATTTAAGAAATCTAGAATTTTTGCGCACCCCCTCCTCACCCCACCATATTGTTATATTATTTTACCCAATACTTTAAAAAAATTA
>NW_018165590.1:108777-113719 GCF_001263595.1 Phalaenopsis equestris | reverse complement strand
TCTTCCAAGTAAATAATTTCTGACATTTAAAATTTGTGACAATAAATATGGCGCACGCCTCTCTTCTAATATAATAATTTATAATAATAAATTTTGTGACCCTACAATTAGTTGACTATTTAGTGACATATTCTTGGAGGATAAACGAGGATTTTCTAGTTAAACTAGACATGTTTCTCTTCCCTATAGGTTTTATTATTTTGGGAATGGATGAAGATAAGGACGTTCTTATTATACTTGAAAGCTACTAAATGATTTATGATTGATATACAAAAAGGGAAACTTATCATTAGAGTGAATAACGAGAAAGTGACTTTTGATATTTTAAAATATATAAAATATTCTCAAGCATATAAGGTCGTTCAGTACCATAGTGTTGATATGATGGCAGGGTAGTTGATAGTAAGTTTCTAAATCTGAAGAATTGGAACTCAAAAAGGAAGTTGTGAATGGATTTTGTTGGAAAATGACTAAAAATGAATATGGTCTTCATTTTGAGGTGACCTCTAGAGTTGTTATGGAGATAGTTGAGCCTGCGGACACTCTGACCTACGTGAAGCTTGTAGGACTACCCATAAGAGGAGCCCTAGTGATAGGGTTGGAGATTTCCCCCAAGAGATGAGAGTGATTTTTTGAGAGATATTCCATTATGGCCCTCTAGAGTGCAGAAGAGTTGAGTGATATTCAAGAGGAAAGGGGTTGAAATCTTTAGAGCAAGGACTACATTTTAGAGTTTACTACCCGATTTGATCCTAATCATTCAAGTTGGAAGACGATTGCAAGAGTGAGATTGAGATATTGTTGAGAAGTACGAACATCAGGGTGAAAAAGAACACATAATTTCTGGAAGATCCTAAAGAAAGAATTACACTAAATGACTTATGAAATTCTTCAAAAATGTTAAAATTTGAGACAGTTGATTAGAAATTACTAAAAATATAATTTGATTTTGGAGAATCCTTTTAGGCTTGGTCTGATCAAGCACGGTATGACAGAGGATGTTAAACAAAGTGTTACTTGGGGAGACAACCCCAGTGATATCCTTTGATTCAAATATGTTTTGTGTTTTCACGTCACATTTTAATTCATTTTTTTTTTTTGAATTTACATTTGTGTGTGTTAGAATAAATTGTTGTGATACAGAGAGCCCTGTCATGCTTCATGAGATTGATGTACGCTTTATAGATTTTTATGAGATATTTTTTCCAGTGATATGCATCATATTTATGTTTACTAACACTGTTGACCTATTCTGAGATGTTATCCCCAGTTATTACAAGATTTCTTCTTTTCATTCTTACATTTGTTCATATGGCATGTATAAGATATAAAATATATTTGGGGGAGGGAGTTTGCATGCATAATTGTCTGAGAGTAATTCATAAGTTAAGTTTTGATTATACTTTTTTAGTAGTAACTCATGATATGAACGCTGATAATTTAATAAGATTATATAATGCCTTCATTAGAACTGTGAATACTCATTAAAAAGAGATTAAAATTAATGACCTGATAATTGAGTCCTCCATGTTGACAACTTCTACCTGAACCTTAAAAAGTTTTATAATATTTAAAATGATGTGATTAAAATATAAGTAGTTAACCAAAAAGATATTTTAAGTCTTTTAATTTTTAGCTTATCCAATTTGATTGAGTCTTCACTTTTAAATGCATCATATTATTTTGAAGTCCGCATTAATAAACATTTGGGACTTACCAACAAGGGGATATTAAATATTTAAAATCCTTACAAAAATATATTCAACTAGATATAGTAATTTTCAATAGAATTGAAAAAAAAGAAGATAATGAAAAAAAAAAATAAAAAGTCAAAATGTGTGAAAGGTGTCTCGTCCAAAAGAAGAATCAAAATAGGTTGCCAATTTCCCAAAGAAGAAGCTCAAGGTGAGCATGAAAATTAAAAATCAATTGCTAAGCCCTTCTCTAATTAATAAGACTTAAAAACTTTCTAGATGAAATTCTTATCATATTATATCAAAAAAAGGTTAAAGTAATTTTGGATTTGTTGATTATGCATTCATTGATTTAAGAATATCTTTAAGAATTGAAAATATTTCAATCACACAATATTAAGAGTTTTGAGATCTGCTTAAGATTAGGAAAAGAGAAGTTGAAGAAAGGGCTACATTATTAAACATTAATGAAAATTTGAACCTGAATGATATTTGCATGTATTTTATTTCACTATACAAACTAGTTAAAAAATGAGGAAGTATCACATGGGAGCTATGAATATTATTTGAATTCCAATTAGACATGAGAATACTTAAGGGCAATTAATATGTTAGTTTACCACTTGAATTATTGTGTTTTTTCCCTATTTATCATGATTATAAGCTAGTGGAAGCTTCTTTTTGAAATTTTATAGGTTGTAGGGATCGAACGCGCTTCACGAAGCTAAAACATGAAGCGAGCTAAGGAGCTAATTGACGTAACCATGCTAGATTGTGGCATAATTATATTAGGCTTGCTATTGGTCTAACATAGTTACGCTAGCATTCAATGTGGTCATGTCGATTGTGACGTCATTACACCAGGTCACGGAGTGGTTACGCTGTTCGACCATAAATAAATTGGCAAGACTATCAATGGTATATTTGGCAAAGGCTTTATACAGAGAGCTTGTGAATGATTTAAGACGAGTTGGACAGGCTTTGGAGGCTCTCTTCAATAGTAAAGTTTCTACTTCAAACTCTAGTTGTTCTCTTCTTCTTTTTTTTTGTGGAGGGAACTTCTAAGATAGTTTTTCCTATGAGTTTTTAGAGTGTTTGTATGAGAGAGATGTCGGGTGTTGTGCGTGAGAGATAGTGGAGAGTTTATCATTGTATTGCTAAGAGTTAGTTTATTACTAAAAGCACTTGGATTGGTTGTAAGCTTGTACTTTTTTACCATTGTATCTTCAATTACAACAACAACAACAATAACAACAACAAAAATTTATCTCACTAAGCGGGGTCCGCTACATGAATCATTATTTTCTATTGCATCCTATTGAGTTTAATATTTTTCATTGAATTCTAATAGATTTCTATAATATGCTCATGTCTTTTTAAAACTACCTCAATCTTTCTTAACATAAGTCGAATATAAAACATATACTATCTTAATTGGATAATATGATGGTCGACATTTATTGTGATCAAGCCATCTAAGACGACTCTCTCTAATCTAGCCCGTCACTGCAGCAACACCAACCCTATTAAGGATATGTTCAAATTGCATTTTGTCTGTAGGTGTTAAAACCCTCATCCACCTAAGGATTCTCATCTCAGTAACCCTTAACTTTATTTTATGCTTCTCTTTTAAAGGCCAACATTCTGCATCATAAAAGCATTGCAGGTTTCACCACCATCTTATAAAATTTGCACTTCAATCTACACAACAGGCTCGATGCATTCCTCCACTTCAACCAACCAACTTGAATGTTGCTAATAACATCCCCATCTATATCACCATCAATTTGAACAACAAACCTAAGAAATCTAAATCATTCAAACCTTTTTAATGATTTGATCACCCATAACAGCAGCTCTACCGCTAGAGCTACTACTAAAATTTCATTCAATGTATTCAATTTTAGATCTACTCAAAGGAAGACATTTAGACTCCAATGTAGACCTCCATAATTCAATTTTTTCTGAACTCCTTCCCTAGTCTTATCCAAAAGTAGGATATCGTCAGCAAAAATCACTTGTATCTTCAATTATTTCAAAAAATTTATTCATGTTTTTCTCCCTCATGTTTAATAGCTAAATTTACTTTTATGTTTTTGTGATGCAAGGAAAGTTTTCTTTATGCTTCACCATCAGAGTTTTTTCCCATATTTTTTTTTGTTGCTTTTGAACTATGCATGTTGATGTGTTAACCTTTTAGTCGTCATTTACTTCTAATATAATCAATTAGGTAGTTAAAACTTGTGATCTATGACTTCTAACCCCTGCCTATAAAAATAAGTAAGTTAACATACAATACTCGAATGGAATAGATATTGTCATTACAAAATTGCAAACTAGATAGAGGATCCAAGGAATTTTTGAAAATCCTAGATGGTCAAGTCCCTAACTGTAATATGATTTTCAACTCTTCTTATGACCCAGCCATAGGCTAAGAAGAATCAAGTCACTAGTTGTTAACTATCATATAAAGGAACACAAAAACATAAAGAAAACATTATACCAGTGTCACATGAGCATGAGTCGCATCTTCTCAAAAGGGCTCAAAATTATTATCTATTATTTCTATTTATTGCTACTTTTGAATATTGTTAGAATTTTCATTCTTGCATTTTGATCATCTCAAACTAGATAAGCAGTCTAATAAAGTAGAATTTTTTCTATTAAGAATTTTTTAGCACTATTCTTGTTGGATTGATATATAGACTTATAATCTGTATATTACTTGATTGACATACATACTCATGTGATTGACTGACCAACCTCGTAGCAAATTTCAGGTATCAAATATCCATGCAAAATAACCTAAGAGACTTAAATAGATAACACATTTAAAAACTCTCAACTCCGTGAGAACTGATAAAAAAAATTAATTTCCTTAATTCACAAACCTCCTAAAGCTTTGATATGAAATACATTAGTATATCTCTCCAAACAAAAATATACACTTTTAATGTAGAGAATCTCAAATTCCAAATCTATTTAGAACACCAAATCCTTTTTTTGGCTTTGCATAACCTTCCTCGATCTAAAAAGGAATCACTAACCAAGGTGCCCCTAATAACCCTAAAACCCTACATAACTACAATCATGCGATCCCTTCATGTTCAAGCATCATTTCTACAATACATTGAGTTATTAAGAATTAAAACATAAATTTATTAAAATTTGGCCAAATAGCAAGATTGATCATCCCTATTTCAACCCTATTTTATTCATATATATATATATATATATATATATATATA
>NW_018165590.1:106943-108540 GCF_001263595.1 Phalaenopsis equestris | reverse complement strand
AGTAGTAACCAATGTATCATCCAATATGTTCCCGAGTTGGATTCGACCTCCATTCTTCTTCCTCCTCCTGGAATAGACCTGCCATTCCTCATCCGAAGAATCAGTCTGATGGGGTGATAAAACTGAAGCAGAAGGAATACCAACCATAGTACCCACAATAGGTTCTAGTATATGTGAAGTATGAGTGCCTCTACACCGGATACTTCCTGAAAAAGTGGAGCTACGAGGCTCTCCTGATTATTAGTATGAACACTATCATTTGTATGTAATAGTCCATCAATATTGTTTTCTATAGGGTTTGAAGGTGCCAGTGTCACATCACTCGCAGTAACAGTAACAACAAGGGCAATAAAATCAGACACAAAAATCTGTCCCGTGGTAGCTTTCTCTCCAAGTGGTAAAGATATATCCTTAGATCCATCCTTATTAACTTGATCTTTAGATTTCAAATTAGGGTGAAGCTTATGACATTTATCAGGAGTATGCCCAAACATCTTACAATGAGAACAATGAGAAGGTCTATGCTCCATGACGATTTGTTGTCAATATCCATTATGCATTGTGCCCAACCAGACCTTAGTAACATCAGACAAAGTAATATCTCTTTCCACAATTATTTTGGCAATAGAATGTCTGATAAGGTTGAAAGTGGGTAGAACTAACTTCATAGGGTCCCCAAGTATGACACTAATAGAGTAAAAAACCTGATGATGAAAAAAATGCAACTTGAGACCAGACAGACTAAACAATACCATTACAATAGGAGGTTCATGATTGAGTCAAAATCAAGAGACCACTTGATTAGTTTCATTAGTTTACCAACAATGTTAAGATATTTTTTTTAGAGAAAATACAAATGTAGTCCTCAGGCACGGTTAACTGAATCAATACACGTCTCCCATTCATGAGCCTCACTTTCCACTTTCCTGCTAATTTGAGGTCATCAAATCTTTTCCTAATAACTTTCATAACTGGGTGTCCCCACTGAAATTTTCCAATGAGAGAAAATTTGAATTTGTCAGTCAGGGTTGAAATTTCTGATTCAGAGAAAAAGAATGCCGTCTTCCCACTCTTCATGCTTGCATTCTTAATAAAGGGACAGTCACATGTACCATCACGATTCTCCTTATAACCTTAATTCTCCTTATAACTTGAGGGGAAGACAACTGCCGTCTCCCCCTGAAGATTACCCACAACGTGGGCAAAAGAGGGTTTGCCGGGTTCAACCGAAGGAGGAAGCTCCATCACAACAAGTCACAACAAGGAGAAGAGCTGCAAGTCGGACAAAAGAGGTCGGGGCGAAGCTGCGCAGAAGAGAGGGTAACCGCAGATGACGACTGAGCAGACAGAATCGCAGCTCGACAATCTAAACCGCAACACGACCACACACGTAAAGGAATCGCGACACGAAGACGCCGCAAAAGCAAAGGTGCAAATGTTGTTCACAGTCGCCGCCGTCGAGTACAAAGGCAAAGACGACAAACGTGACGAACTCACATGATACAGTCGCGTTTGTCGCCGACTGAGATGTTGATGATACACTTAGGCGTGCCCTAGGACAGCGTCGCTAGCGTCTCGACTTTGCTAACCTATATAT
>NW_018165590.1:63866-106843 GCF_001263595.1 Phalaenopsis equestris | reverse complement strand
GCCCAAAAAAGGCTAATAAATTAAATAGAAAGAAAGATACAGATACAATATATGGGAGGACCCAAGCATGACACCCTACCCACACAAAAAACCACAAAAGGTTTCAAAACTAGAAAAAAACAAAAAATAAATTAGATACTAAAATAAAAAGCCTAATAGTGTCGAAATACATAGTATCAGGTGGCTAGAGAGTGACCCAATTTGGTCTTGCCTCTGCCTCTAGTTCTACGGAAGGAGCAAGCTAATAAGTTGGTAAGATGATTGTCATTGCCAGTAGTAACCAATGTATCATCGAGTTGGAGTCGCCCTCCATTCTTCTTCTTCCTCCTGGAATAGACCTACCATTCCTCATCCAAAGAATTAGTCTGATGGGGTGATAGAACTGAAGCAGAAGGAATACCAACCATAGTACCCACAATAGGTTCTAATATATGTGAAGTATGAGTGCCTCTACACCGGATACTTCCTGAAGAAGTGGAGCTACGAGGCTCTCCTGATTATCAGTATGAACACTATCATTTGTAGGTAATAGTTCATCAGTATTGTTTTCTATGGGGTTTGAAGGTTCTTGTATCACATCACTCGCAGTTACAGTAACAACAGGGGCAATAAAATCAGATACCAAAATCTGTCGCGTGGTAGCTTTCTCTCCAAGTGATAAAGATATATCCTTAGATCCATCCTTATTAACTTGATCTTTAGATTTCAAATTAGGGTGAAGCTTATGACATTTATCAAGAGTATGCCCAAACATCTTATAATAAGAACAATGAGAAGGTCTATGCTCCATGACGATTTGTTGTCAATATCCATTATGCATTGTGCTCAACCAAACTTTAGTAACATCAGACAAAGTAATATCTCTTTCCACAAGTATTCTGGCCACAGAAGGTCTAGTAAAGTTGAAAGTGGGTAGATCTAGCTTCATAAGGTCCCCAAGTATGACACTAATAGAGTAAATAACCTGATGATGAAAAAAGTACAGCTTGAGACCATACAGACTAAGCAATACCATTACAGTAGGAGGTTCATGATTGGAGTCAAAATCAGGAGACCACTTGATTAGTTTCATTGGTTTACCAACAATGTTAAGATATTTTTTGGAGAAAATACGAAAGTAGTCCTCATGCATGATTAACTGAATCAATACATGTCTCCCATCCATGAGCCTCACTTTCTACTTTCCTGCTAATTTGAGGTCATCAAATCTTTTCCTAATAACTTTCATAGTTGGGTGTTCCCACTGAAATTTCTCAATGTGAGCAAATTTGAATTTGTCAGTCAGGGTTGAAATTTCTGACACAGAGAAAAAGAATGTCGTCTTCCCACTCTTCTGCTTGGATTCTTAATAAAGGGACAATCACATGTATCATCACGATTCTCCTTATAACTTGAGGGGAAGATTACCCACAACGTGGGCAAAAAAGAGTTTGTCAGGTTCAACTGAAGGAGGAAGCTCCATCACAAGTCACAACAATGAGAAGAGCTGCAAGTCAGACAGAAGAGGTCGGGGCGAAGCTGCGTAGAAGAGAGAGTAACCGCAGATGACGACTGCATAGACGGAATCGCAGCTCGACCACACACATAAAGGAATCTAAACCGCAACATGACCACACACATAAAGGAATCGCGACACGAAGACGCCGCAGAAGCAAAGGTCCAAATGTTGTTCACAGTCGTCGTCGTCGAGTGCAAAGGCAAGGACGCCGAACGTGACGAACTCACGTGATACGGTCGCATTTGTCACCGACTGAGACGTCGACGACACACTCAAGCGTGCCCTAGGACAGAATCGCTAGCGTCTCGAATATATATATATATATATAAAGCCAAAAACCTTGTATTTCTATAATATATTATCACCTATTGGACTATATTTAAAATTCTCAAAAGAGATCATTTGAATTTTATTCAAGTTGCTTCGCTTTACTTGAATTCAAACAAAAAATTAATGGGCATGTTGATGGAATGGACTGTTAAGAGATAATAGATGTACCACATGTTTTTCAATATTAGGTCCATCCAAGAAAGTATCCAAAATTCTCAAAAGAGACCATTTGAATTTTATTCAAGTTGCTTTGCTTTACTTGAATTCAAACAAAAATTTAATGTTAAGGGATAATAGATGTAGCACATGTTTTTCAATATTAGGTCCATCCAAGAAAGTGCAATATAATATAAAAAGCACCACAAGTTTAAATAACATTGCTTGTATATACACAGGAGTTTGAAGGGGCTTGCACATATCACAATAGTAGTTACAGAAAAAGAAAATATGACAGCAATATTCCTATTGAAACAATGCCGACAGTAACAAATGCTTGTCCTGCTTCAAAAACAATGTCTGGCCCTTGATCCGGCAGGCTTTGCCAATCTGTCCTGTAATAAAACAAAATATCACCATGTATCACGATGCTTGAGCCAGTGAATAAATCTGGAAATGCTAGTATACAAATATTCTCAATTAACACAATCTATAAAACTAACTTGGATGCTCTTGATGACAAGTTAAAACAGAAATAAATAGAATTAAGGCACCTTAAGTTCGCTATCACAATGCTGATGTTGTCTTGTGAGCTCCGGTCCTGCAACCATAACCAATGTATAAGTTCCACAGAATGCCGGCCGAGACAAAATATATATGGACTTCTAAGAAAAAGGAGCTAGCATTATTGAGAATGTACCAAAGCGGCCTGAGCAAGCGCTTCACAAGCAAGCTGAAAAACAAAGAGCATAAGTTCAATTTCCACCAGAAGAAAACAGTACTGCAATTGAATTTGGATAAAGCATGTACCTGAACATCACCATGTTGACGAAGATGATTCCTAACAAAGTTTGCAGCATCAGAGCTGATATTGAAACCAATTTGTTGCAAGTGGTAAGTATTTGCTCAGAAATTATTTAAAATAAAAATTATTGATTGGAGTATCATGCTAAAAGAAAGTTCACTCTTTAGAGATATGGGTGGCGAACCTTTTTATATAGTCCCATAAGCCATCAGATGCTAACAAAATAAATTCCGCGTCAGATCCAAGCTGTACGTGGGAGACATCTGGAGTAGAAATCACCAAGTCGTCTTTAAAATTTATTCTGGCAATAGGACACAGAATTCAGACAAGAAACCCATTTGTGAGAGATTGCTGCAACTAAAAGGTACAACTTTACAGAGGCATCAAAATGCTAATTCTCCCCTTGGGAATCAAAACCGTGAAATTCCATCAACATTATCATCAAAATCATTATGCTTACGCTAACTATTTTGAGTCAGCTTCAAGAATCCTTATTCACCAACAGTCCTATTAAATATTACATGAAGTTTAAATCATGGTTTGTTCAAATTTTTAAAAACGTCTATTCTGTTGTCTCTTGATGCAAAATGGCTCGAGATTCAAGATTAAAATTTTATAATGCAAAATGGCTAGAGAATCAAGATTGAAATTTTATAATGCAAAGGAAAATTGATGTTCCAAAAATAACAAGTTCTAGATGTTTGATCTTGTTTTGTCCGTAAGTTATACAAAAACTTTATTAACACAGGAAAATAGGAAAGAGGTTGAGTAGAGAGTGGAAGAAAATGAACTATGACACACAAGAGGCTAAATTATAGAAGAAGCGGAATACTTAACTCTCCATAGGAACTAGGTTGGGATCTCGGATCACGAGGCCTACAGAGAGCATTGAATAGGCTATACATGTACGAAAAATATATAAGAAACGTGACTCATGTGGCCTTAGGAACTCGCGCTCAAACTACTAGTTGTTTGTCATACTTGAAGTATCTGGTTCTCCTGGCAGTAGACGCTGAGTGGCATTATAACCACAAGCGATTGTTTGGCTAACTCGGTCTGTGGAGTCCTTAGGTAGCATTTGTGTGAGTACCTCATGAGCATAGAAGATTTATCTCTTCTTAGTCAGCTAAAGAGCCCACCAAGATCCTAGCGAGCGTGTGGAATGAATCTGACTAGGTGAATCCTTCTAGGACCTAAGTAGTGTGTCATGAGCTCCACTAGCAAGCTCCCTTGTGGATCCATTTGGCAAATCTGCCTCGAGCTCGACTGAGTTCATCATGAGCCTAGCTTAACAATCTCTTCTCTGGCCTTGATTAGCAAGTGCCTCACCTTAATTTCTACTTAGGTGTTTCCATCCTTAAGGAAAGCTTTTAATTTCCGATTCTTATATATCATTGTAAGGAGACTAGAGAAAGAATAAAATAATGAAAGAAATCATAAGTAAAAAAGTCGAGTCAATACTTAACTCACCTTTTATCGAGTTCATCATGTTCGTCATCTGCTAAAGATAGATTAGCACAATAAAGGGCATTAAATACACACGAAAAAAGGAGGTCACAAAATTTAAGGAAAAATTAATGTAAATTATTATTTTTGATTTAAGAATGTAATTATATTGTCTATATCAATGTGGTTTTACTATCTTTAATCATCTCCAAATTCTTGTCGTGGAAGTTTGCAAGGTTTTGGTGCCTTTTTCTCCACCAAAAAAGCTCTACAACAGAAAAAAATATGGACAAAAAAAGGCTCACATTTCTAGAGAAGCTATGATATCTTAACATCAGAAAACGATGAGAGACTCACATTTCTACAACAGACTTGAACTCACTGCAATGAGTAAGAAGAGTGACGTGACCATCCCTGTTTTGTAGATGGCCCTAGTTGTGTTAGTAGTTGATCATTTTCCCAAGATGTAGTCTCCTTAGAGCAAGGCATTAAGGGGCGCATGTACATGTGGTGAGTGAAAAAAAAAATGTCCATATCTTTTTAGGCAATTTAGCTAATAAAAAATTATTTTATGCTTTTAGGCACCCCAACAACTATGGCTATCCTGGAGGCAGGAGTAGCCGCAGAGGTAGGGGAGGAAACTAATTAGAAAATAGTGGTGGAAGGTAAATCATTTTTTTATTTTTGTAATTTTGAAGATTGTTTTCCTTCTCTTCAATTTTTATTACTATGTAACCTCTAAAGAACTATTCTGTGAGAAATTTTAGGTGACAATCAGAGCCATGTTGCTGTTAACCCTACAGCTACTACGCTAACATCACGGGCGTGATTTGACTCATTATCTTCGTTCTCCAACACCAAATAGGAAAAGGCAGCCAAAGATGCTTAAGTTGTGAACTCTTTGAAACCTTTGAGGAGGCTAGAAGAGATGGTTGTCAAGTTGTCATTGTGTTTGGCATCTCCAACTAAGGGTTTGGAGAGTAGCCGTCCATTCTAACACACCGTTGGAAAACGACACCTGAGTCGCTGGAATGGTTGACCTGTCAAAGGAAGTCATGGAGATGTTAGCTCATATGGACTAGTTGAGGTTGTCCTTGACCACCGAACAAGATTAGCAGCTTGCAACAAAGAGGAGAGTTCCGTGACTGATTTTCCCTCACGAATGTGAGGATTGAGGTGACAGAAAAAAATAAACATCTTGGAGAGTCACCCAAATGTGAAGAGCATGTCTATCAGTGCTCTAGCATCCCTAGATAAAGTCAGTCTTTTGCTTGAAGCGAGTTTGTTCTACATTCTTTGGTGAAGACCATATACCTGTATACCAACTTTAGACTGATTCAATCTTTTGCTTTATGTAATGTAGTATCTAAATACAACTAAGAAGAGGGGTTGAGTTGACCTTGAGATCATAATTTTTATTTTCTTTTATCAAATTATATTCTAAGTAACCTACTTGTACTCATTGTAATGTTATTCAAATTTGGTGTACTTAATTTATAATGTAATATAAATTCCTATTCATCATATAATGCATTCTTACTTCACTTACTTTATTTGTACTTTCTATGTTCTACTGTTATGCTAGTGATGGACTCCATGACTGATTCCTCAATATTACTTTTGTAAGTTAATTATGCTGAGAGCCAGCAAGTGTTGGCAGACTACGAATTATAGATTATTGAAGTAGCCAAAGTGAAATGCTCAAAGTAATAAAATTGCCTCATGTTGTTCTAACTAAAAAAATGCAAAACGTTGATATCTCTTGAACAGTACAACTTAGTAATGAGGTCTCCTTTGCATTAAATGCCATCATTTCAAGAAAAAAAAATCTCAAAATGCCCCTAATTGAATGCTTCAAAAAGTGAACAAAAATTTTCTTATAAATATCTTTGCATTATTACCACAATCATTTTTTAAGCTATGCTCTCTTAGAATCCCACTACTTCTCACTCTATACTCTCTTCCTTCGTACTAATCCTATCTTCACCAAATGGTGAGCTCACCTAAAAAATATATGAAACAGTTTCAGGTCTTCGAGTATGTGAAGTCATCAAGGGTTACATTGATGATAACAAGTTACTTTCAGAACCTCTATGTGTTCAATGACTCACGCTTTCAAAGCACTAAAATAAGAAAAATGCCCAAGCACCTTCATCAACAAATTTTTTTTTTTTATAAAAAGCAGTCCCATATTGGCCTTTGCTTTCCACATTAACTAAAGCTGTTCAAGTTCAACAAATGCTATGGACTTTTGCTTGCCCAAGTTCTGTCGAACTCCATTACAAGCATGGCCTACTTCATCTGCCACTTGCAAGCATTGACGCTTCAGTGAAGCATCAACATCCTCTGCAACCTCTTCACAGTCAAAGGATTCAAGGATGAGCTTCTCCTTCTCATCCAACTACATCAACATGATCAGCCTTCTGAATAAGATTAATGAAAAGAAGATAATGCTTCATCAACTCTCTCCGCATTTGGCAAGTTCATACCAAGCCATTCACTGTCCTACACCTACCACTGCCCAAGCTATTCACGACCAAGTTGGTGATCTTGGGCGAATTGAGGAAGATCGGCCAAAACAAACACAAGTATCTAACTCCTAGCATTACAAAGTGCAACCTAGCATGTAAGTTATTTTTCTATTCAACTTTTGTGACACCTTTGTTTATTATTTGGGCTAATTATGACATGAATCATTTGTAGTGGATCCAATGCTTTTTTTAATATGAATCACCACAAAGTGATAACCTTTTAAAGGAAAGGACGAAGAAGAAAAGGGCTATGGAGATGAGGGTGATTGAATCAGAAGCTCAAGATTTCGCAAGATCGAGTAATATGGGGGGTCTACGTTATCCAGAGAACGTCAGTTCAAACTCTAATTCTTTCCTTTTCTGCTTTTCACATCTTCTTAACCTCCTCACTTGAGTAAGAAAGAACCCTTCGAACTGAAAGCCACTACCCCCAAACATCTTTCTATGACAACCTGCCCTACATCGTCACGAGTCACTTTCTTTTTTTGATGTTTAGTCACTCATCCAAGAAAAGTTATTCATCACATGTAGAGGACGAGTTAGCGAATGCTGAGTCACCTTTGAACCCTATTGATATTCCAGCGGAGGTGGCTCAAAAGGTTGAGATTGCACTAGAGCCTCAAACTAATTCAAAGATTACAAAGACGAATTCAGGGCGACAAGCTAGAATTACCATTTGTGAGAAGCAAGGAACCAAGAAGAATGAGAAGACGAGGAAACGACCAGGCATGGGGAGAGAAGTTGTTTAGCCACCAAAGATGATTGCGCAAGTTCATCCAAGAAGGTTGACAAAACCGCTGCCAAGTTCAAGAAAGAATCAAAACACTAGGTAGATTGACTAGAGCATTGATCTTTTTGCCCAGAACTCGATGTTTGATCATGGCTTAGTGATCTTTTCAGATTCACTTCAAGAAGAGAAATAATCCAAACAATTAAATAAGGGCATCAAACTGTAGTTCATCCTCTACAAGTGCAAGCATCACCTAGCTATCATGAAATTCTTGGTAGCCCGTTGGTCATATGTACATACCTCGGTCATTTGTTACTGCAATCAATTTGCTATACTAATTGACTGGAAAGAAAGAATTAATAAGACAGGATAAAAAAGATAGCATGAATAGGGTTTTGGAAGAGTCTGCACTAACGAATTACCAAGAGCTTAAGTACACACCTCAGAACGACTTTGCCATAGCAACGCTGACTACACAAACAGAAAATAAACAGTTGAGAACTGAAGAAACACTTCAGGAATTCACCTCATTAAAAGCATAGATTAAGATAATAGCTGAGAACTTGAAGCTACCCAATGAGAGACCATTTGTGAGTTTCTTGATTTGTTGGTAGAGCCAAACCAAATGATTAAATAAGAGCATCCAATTCTACTTGGACAGAATGATTAAGAAGTAATTCCTCCAATTTAGTCAGGCCTGAATGCCTTCTACCTGATGACTGATGACTATGAGAACTTTGATGAAGAGAGCACTAATTGACTTGTATGTTTCTTTCTTATGAATAAATATACCTTGTTTTCTACGATGCTAATAACATAAGTTAGGCTATCGAGTGTAAGAGAATTTTTGAAATAAAAATGATTAATGGACTCTTAGACCGAGTAACTTATCTGGACTTCAAGTAGGCTCTTAGCCAAATACCACACATGAACTCGGAGTAGGCTCTTAGGCTGAATACCTTACATGAACTCTAAGTTGACTCTTAGGCCAAACAGCTTGCAGAAATTCTAAGCACTCAAGCCAAATAGTTACTCTCTCATGGTTGAATTAGTGTAATTACTAGGTTTGAGAAATTGGGTAACAATTTTGATAACCTAAAATGTACCCCAAAATTCACATTTCTCATATTTCAACCGAATCAATTTTATAAAATTCGACGAGTTAAAACGAGTTAAAACGAGTTAAAATGATCAATTTGATTTATAATACTAAATATTTTTATGAATGGATTGAAATATATAACAATTAAAAGTTATTCGTTTAATTAAATTTAATTAAAAATTAATTAATCTTCCCTAATCCCCTCATTATAGCCAACCGACCTAACCCACGCGTTATAATCGTAGAATAGGTAATCTTCCATCCAGAGCTCTCAAAATTTCCTCTCCCTTTACTCTTGGTTTCGCCAGCACGAGAGGTCTCTCCCGATTCTTTCCTTTCTCGCAAGCTTCTGCAGGACCCTGCACTGCAACAAAGTCTCAATCGGCAACAGGCAGTCCGCAGAGTGCCGCAATCAACACCTTAAGGCTTCGGGGTTATTTCGGTAAGTACAAATTCCTCTTTCACATAATTTGAGACTTCAATTTCCTTCCTCTTGCTTCCATTTTGAGTTTTGTCACAAATCGTGTATTTTTATTGTTTCCGGTAGGAGCTTTGGCACAAAATCAATGAAGAGGCATGGAAGATTGAGAAGATAGGAAAAAAAGGAAAGTAAGATTTGACAGCTCGGAGAAGGGTTGGGCTGCTGAGAAGCCTTTTAAGTATGATTTGACAAATCAATTATATTTTGAGTTAAATAACCTTACGAACTAAGATATACTAAATTTTAAGTAGTTTAAGATTTTATGTTGGTTACATGAGGAAAATAAGTTCGAGGCAAGCGTGTGTAAGCTATTCGTAGGACGACTCCGTAAAATTCAGGTAAATTAATCCTAAGCTAAGAAGATTAATTTGATTGACAGAAATTGATAGAATCTTAAAGTTTAATATTATGTTCCCAGGTTATTAAGATCAACATAAAGGTTATCACAATATCCAGCGTGACAACCGAGGTGAGTAATATTATTTTAAAATTTCAATAATTACTTTAATTTCAAACTGTATATTTGACTCCATATATATTCTAGATCAGTTAGATTCTTCATATTATTAGGCATGATAAATATGCATGAAATATATGTATGAGATGCATGATATGTATGATAGACAAACATGATAGAAAAAATATGCATTATATAAGAGATATGCATAAGATGAGACATATGAATGATATGAAAGATATGCATGACAAACAATTGTATAGTAGAGTAAATATGTATGTTAGTAGATGTATAAAGATATCTTAAAATAATGCATGTTATGAAGAATAAAATAACTTATAAATGAATACTTGTATGTGCATATTCAAAAGAGAATTGAACCCTCTAATGATACATGCAGGAGACGCCAGTGTACCCGCACGGGTTGAGTTTTTCTATCATCCCAAATAATTGTGATGATTAAATCACTAACCGTCGTGCCAAGGGGATAGCATTGGTCAGAGGTGAGTACATCAGAGCTTACCTCTCAAAATAACTGTGATATTTATATTACTAATTGTTGTGCCGACGGGATAATATCTATCATAAGGCAAATAAGGGTATTTCTACCTTAAACAATTGTGATGTTTACATCATTAACCGCTGTGTCGATGGGAACCGACGGGGCAATATCGGTCATGGGTGTGTTAGGTTTTTTTGAAGGTGATTCTCACAGAGACAGATATGTATGTGAAGAGTATGAAACCAGAGTGAAGATAAAATAAATGCATATAGAAAACTTGAGTATTTTCACTTAGAACATGTCATTGATACATATATTAGTATATATAAGATTTCTTATAAAAATATGAGAGATCAGCGTATTATATCATTTTTATAGATGAAAAACCGGCATGCATATTGAATTCTTTTCCTTAGATTACTGTAGTTTAAAAGTGTGATTACTCCGGTATTATCTTTAGATAACTCATTATGTTGCTTTAATATTATTTTTTGGATGCTAAACATTTGTACAAGATGAGGCAAAAACAACCAGAAATGTACATATTTTTACTTATTAATTTAATTGCTATTTTTATTGGCTCTTTCATGTATACTTGAATATTAATCTATTGGTGATAGAAATAGAATAACAGAGAATTGTTTTCCACCATCCAACTGTACGTTTTTGTCTTAGTTAATTCGAAACCCCGTGTCAGATCATAATAGTCATTTTTTAAGCCCTTTGGCTAGCTAGTTAGTCTACACTTTCAGTAGTCCAATCTCACATCAGGCTTAGATTCTACATATCTTACATTTACATTAGCAAAAAGCTAACAATTATCAAACTTAGTAGCTAATGTTCTAAGAATATCATCATACTATGCATGCAAATCATGCAATAATTTTTATGGATAAGAGGGAAGTATTGAACATACAACATAATAAGATCCATCCTATGGAATATTAAATAAATATAAAAATTCCCATTGAATTTGAACTGTTAATATCAAACAAACCATACATTTATGATATGACTATTATTCAATTATTTATAGAAATTAGCTTAAATGAAATATTTTTAACACCCATCTCATACTATAAAACTAAATGGTTTAGATCTAGCCTAACATTAAATTTTTTATAAATTAAAACTAATTTTATTCCTAAGATCTCACCTAAGATACTTAATGAAAGCAAACAATGGTAACATAATAGCCTAAAATGTAGATCACATAGGACCACAAAAAAAAATATTGTATAATGTTGATACACACCAGAATCATTTTATTTACAACTCAAAAATTATTTATGCAATTTATCCTTATACTCACCAAATGATAGATATTTCTCTATAAACTTATCCATACTAAGGGTCTGTTTGAGACAATTGCAGCTTATTAAAAAGTAGCTGTAAAGCTGCTGAATAATAATCTGATGCTCAAAAAGTTGCAGTGGGTATTACAAATTATTTTTTTAATGTCAGACCACAACTAGAAAACTATCACCGCACCTAGCTAGGAGTGGTGGGAAAACGCAAATTTCAGCGGTAGTTTTTTGAAAAAGCTACCAAAACACAGTTTACCCAAATAAACAAAATTGTGGTGCGGTGCCGCAATACCACCGCACTGCCGCCCCAAATGGACCCTAAGTTTATTCCTTTTAAGACGCGCCAAAAAGCTGGCAAAATCCTATTAAATTTATTTGATCAATATTAATTTTTCACTTTTAAACAAAAAGTAATGCTAAAAAATCTATGTATTATTAATTCATCCAAAAAAAAAAATATAACATTCATTCACTGAATGTAAGAATATAAATTTGAACTACACCAAATATAATGCCTTTTCTAAAATCATAATTTAATCATGTCTAAATTGCAACATTTATAAATTTTCTATTAGCCCAATTAATATGTCCAATATTTAATCATTAAAATGATACGATAATTATCTTTGATACCCATATTATTACATGATGACTCACAGTTAAGGTTTCTAACAGATTATTAAGCATTATTTCTTTAGGAAAAAGAAAATTGAAGATTAACAGATTGAAATTTACCAACTAATCAATTAACTTGGCCTTTTAGAAATAAAGAAGCAACAGTAGATTTTCAATTATCATCAAATGGTCATAAAATTTTGAGAAATTAGAAAATTAAACAATATGATAAAAAAATTATTTTCATAAAACTAAATTTCCTATTTAAAATATTAGTAATTTAATTCTAAATTTCCTAAAAAAGTCGAACCATCACTACCAGATAGACTCCCTCGTAAGCTATGGAAATCAACATAGATTGTATGCTAAAGCCTGAAAATTAGCCCACTTAGCATGTGTATTGGACCGAACGACCATCTACAATTCCACAAACAACAAGCAAGAATATCATGAGGGCCAAGTTCATGCACAATCAAGGAAAATCAAGCAAGAACCATTCTGGTGAACTACACATCCAACGACCCCCATATACATCACAACTATGTTCTTTTTCCTTTTTCTTTTCCAATTTAAACAAGGATATCAAAGTCTAGCTCATAATGCTGAAAACGGTTAATGCATAATACCAAAGTCCACCACATAATCTATTTAATCAAATTAATAACTATAAATACAATCTTGACATAAAAGAGGATCTACGGATAGGTACAAGACAAGAAGCTGTATGAAAACAAGTAGATGGAAATAATAGGATATCTTTCCCAAATTCCTCACTAAATTAGAAATTTTTTATGCTAAAAAATACAGCTCCAGCTACTTAAATAACCAAATATAATGATAGATGACCCAAAGTTTAAAATATACATGCCACTCGTTCTAAATTATGAACACAAGCAACAATCTTTTTGCAATGCACTATATTGCATATGAAATAAGAATCAACTCAAGCTTATTTATTTCAACAATCATAAAGAGAATTGTTGGCAATATAGATAGTGATATAATTTTCACAATAGTGTTATAGGCTGAGTAATAGAAAAATCAAACTCTCCTAAGAAAGTTTTTACCAGCATTAATTTATTTATGAAGTTAGAGTTCTTTGTTTAAGCTATTAATTAAAATTGACCACAAAATTTTTTTCTTATTTTCTCAGATGATCAGAATACTTCCAACAAAAATATAATATATTGAACTGAACCTTTTATCATTAATGAAGCTAGTATAATCAACATAAATGAAGGCTTCAATGTTCAAGAATTCAATCAAGGTACATAACAATCTTTTCGCAAGAGATTTTTTATATACATAAAAATTCACACAACAGTTTTCAATATTTATATTTCGGATTGCATGTGCAAGTTAAAAACTCCAACAGCAAATAACATGTCAAGTAACAATCAAACAAATCAACCTTGTCCACTAATTTTTAATATTAAGACGAGTCATCTAGTTGCTCTACATTATCTAAACTGTTTTGATCGCCATAGGAGTATTAACTAACCTGAATCCTATAAGACCAAGTTCCTTAAAATCTTTGAAATAATGATACCCTTTTTTGTCCCAAAAAAAGATTCGAGTCATCCAAGATCTTTGGAGGAAGAACATTTTTTAAATGATTATTCCATCATAGCGAAGTTATAACTAGTTTCAGCAAATAAGATGTTATAAGAATTATTTGTAAGCATAACAAAGTTTGATATAATAGGTATGACAAATAAAATGATTAAGGGCTACTCTGAAAGCTAATTTTAGTAAAGGAATTTAGAATTTGTTAATTTGAGCTCATGAACTATTTAAAGCCATAAACATATCTAGTTCTTCCCTTGAGAAATACAATGAAGCGGTTACTTTATATAAATGGTCTCCAAAAGATATCATAAAAGAAGGAATAGCTACAATCTATTCGAAGTTAATATAGCCTTAATTGCGGGAATCTGAATAATGTTAAGCATAACTAAGAATAAAGTAACAAAATAATAAATCCCATAGACTTGAGTAAATTCTCTGATAACAAGCCAACATTATATCAATTGATAAAAAATGTTGAAATTTAACCACTAAAATATATAGACAAGCATTTGGTTTAAAGCCAGGGAGGGGGCTAAAACAACTTAATGCAGTACCCATCTAAAAATATCTGGCCTCTTTCCGAGAAAGGGGAATCCACTAACTCATAATTTGCCTTGGAGTAGATATAAAGGATATAGCCAAAGAAAATGTAGAAAAAGAAGAAGATAAATAATAAAAATCTATAAGACAGTGAATTAGGTGATTAGTATGTTTTCTTTTATCTTTTCACATAATAACTAGTACATGGAAATTAGAGAATTCATTAGTACATAGATGATTGGTCAATCCAACAATTTGGATGGACATGTTGCAATCAAAGAGGTTGAGGTTGTCGAAAGTAACCTTGTAGTGGACAACATGAAAGCCAATGACTAGTGTCCTTGTTTGTTGGAGTCAATCATTATCTTCCAAAGAAATTGTAAGCAAAGTTGAAGAGGAGGCACTAAGAGATGGGGTAGGAAGAGTCAAATAAGATATGAACTATGCTGAGCAATAGAGAGAACAAAATTTCTGTTTACAATGTACAAGATGATAGTGTAGCTGCAATAGGGGAAAGGGGAAAAGGTATTTTGACCACCACCATGGCCCCAATTATTCTTTCCACCATGACCACGATGACTCAAGCTACCTCTAGAGATGGCCACAAAAGTCAATTGATAGGGAACCAGAGTTTGAGGAGTAGAGAGCTTGGTGATGCAGAAAACCCAGAGGGAATGATCGCAACATTATGCACCATGGAGTCACTTATTAAGTAAGATTGTATAGTTTGCAAGAAAAGGCACAAACTAGAGATAATTTAGGCAACAAAAATATTTTTTGTTTTGCTATTGAAGAGTTGGAATAGTGATGAAGGCTAACATTGATGTAACTTATACTATTTGCATAGCAGAGTGCTATAATAATCTTGAACTTGCATATCATTTTGCTTAAAAGTATATATATCATAGTACAAAGTATAAATAAAACAACTATTAATCTTCTGAAAATATGTGAAACAAAGATAATATCACATTATCTTAAATGAATCTCAGAATCTTAAGGCATAATTTTTGAGAAAATTCAAGCTTCAAGACTAGTGAGTATCATGAAAGAATGATATAATTAAACACTTGTCATTCTCGAATAGAATTGTTAAGATAGAGGAATTTATTACGAGAATCAACAAGGAAATGAGATATTCCCAATCACAAGAGATAATGCCCACTAATTTGATGATGATATTGATGGAGGAAAGTTTCATCACAATAAGAGGAGAGGGAGAAGCCATAACACCATGGAGAAAGATATAGTGATTCTAAAAACTAAAATCATGGAGATGAGCATAAACTAAAAAAAATAGAAGCTAAGAGGTTGGAGTGCAAGGTGTCTCGAAAACGATGGTGAAGTGCCAATGGAGCAGATGCAATCAATATCGTGACCATCAAGTAGTGGATGAAAATCTACTCATTAGATTCGAAGTATGTGCAAATGTTAGGCAAGTAGAAACATTCACAAGCAAGCGGCTACACATCTATGAGCAAGAGCATCTAGGGTAGTAGGGCTATGGATGAGATCAATCAAGCAGGAAGCTAGAGGTTTTTGTGTTAATACAAGATGAAAAGAATGAAATATGTAGCGATACTATTGACTTGATAGAGAATTTGTGAATGAATACAAAATGATACAATATGAACAAAATAATTTGGAATAAAACCTCAATTATGAGAATATATTTCCAATATACTCTCCTAATATTACATGTTATACCTAATAAACCAATACTACTAAATGGGCCAGCATATGCCGACAACATCTATATCACAAATACATATTAAGAAACTATACATTCATAGTTTGGAAGAAATTTTAAAAATGACATTTTTTAAAAATTTTGTTCTCTTAAATAAAACTGGAAAAAAGTTTTTTATAAAATAAACTAAATCATCACGTGACGTGGTGATTTATGGAATCACCACGTCGACTGGTGATTCCTCCAATGTGGATCCACGTGGACACAAAATAACCACATGGCGTGGCTATTTTGCCTACTTTATTAATTTTTAAATCAATCTATTTTAAATATAAACTTTTAAAATAATTTTATTTTTTAAAATTTTGCCCATAGTTTAACATATAACTTGTCAGTTTGTATTTGACATAATCTGTGGCATAACAAAACATGTTAAGACAATTTATTTGCCACGTTAGTAACTCAAAAACACCATGCAAGTAAATTTGTGATAATCATCATCATACAAGCCAGTAAAGTTAGAATAACAACTATACCTTGATATGAACTTTTCGGTCCATTTTCCCTCCTCGACTCCTTTTATCAGCATCCTATAATTTGTAAAGTAAAGATAAAAAATAGGTGAAATGAAAAAGGTTAGTAAGATTAAAATAACGCTAGGAAATTACACAACAGTTTATTGTAAATAAAGAAATTGCTTAAAGTACAAAAACTAACTCATTCTTTTTTGTCTTGAACCGCAAGTCTCCAAAAGCACGGGATACAGATATGTCACCACAAATTCTGCCGTCAACAAGCTACAGAAAGAATGATACAACGATAGATCTATGTGTAACTTACATGGAAAAGGAACGAGAATAATCAAAGAATTTCTATAAGTCAACCTTTAATTCTTTTTTTAAAATAATCATAATTAATTTTTGCCATGAATGGAAAAGATCATAAAATCTTGCCAAGAAAAAATAAATCTTTCATGTTAAACACAACATGAAAGATAAATATATAGTGATCAACACCAAAAAAATCTTAAATTTCAAACACTTTTCAGCATGACACAAGCATGAAGATTTGCCAAATAAAAATAATAATAATAATAATAACATGCATGAAGGAAAACTTCGAAGGACTCAAATTTATGAGACTAAGCATATATGATTAATTTTCTAGACAATTGCCAAATCAATAATGAGGCAAGAACATGTAAGAAAGCCTTTCATGTCCATACTTGTACTGAAACACCTCTGCCATGCCCTATCACATGCCAAATACATGGAAAATCATGTTCATAGATTTTTTTTATTTTTTTCTTTTAAATATACAACGTTAGGGAACACTAGTCTAAGTGATGATTTTTTTCTTTTAAAATTTAGAAATATACAACGTTAGGGAACACTAGTCTAAGTGATAATGATGATATAAAACTTTCATATAAGCCAGATCAACAAACTATATTTTTCTATCAATGATGATAACGGTTTTTTTATTGAATAGGGTATTAGTGTTAACGATAATGGTAATAATTCCAAATGAGCCAGGCCAATGTAGTGATAGAAGGTTTTATTAAATATGATATTGGTGTTAGCAGTGATGATTTATTGGGATGCTAAATGTTTTGGTTCATTAGTGATACATTTTCTTCAACGTACAAAAAATTACATGTATTTTTAATTATAGAGCTTTTGTAGAAAATACAATGTAAATTTTGCCAAAATCATGCTTGCTTATTTGTACTAATGTTTGTGTTGTTGAAAACTAGTCTATTAAAAAAACATTTGAAAGAAAATGAAATATAAATAAAAGTAAATCATTTTTTTTTTGGTTATCCATAAGCCATTTATTGGATGCAACAAAATTACATTTTAGTTTTCCAAATCTTTCTTGAAAATATAAACTCCGTTGTTTCGTCATATCTTATATTAATAGCACATATATATATATATATATATATATTGTGTTCATGGCATATTGTGCCTATAACATATAGGTTTCCATTCTTCATAGAAATCACATTTCTGAACCTCTCACTGTTACAATCTAAAACGTAAAATTTCAAGGTTAGATGTTAGATGGATGCACATTTTACTCTAGTCACGTATTTTTGTTACAAACTGAGACTTAGAAAGTAGTTTCTACCATCAAAATACAGAATAAAAATATACTGCGATTTAAACATGCAACTTGAACCATAAGCTTGGATTTTCTGTTTATCTTAATTATAAAGTATCAACTTTCTATTCACTTCTTCAGCTAACAATATGTGTGCTACGATGAAGGCAATTCACTAGAAGCCAGAAAAAGACCAGTAATAATAGATAGGTTCATCAAAGAAAACCTAACAATATAGAAGCATGGATTGGCATATTGTAAAAATATTTATAAAGCTTAATAATAAATTTAAATTAGTTTTGATGTAAAAAATGAACAAAAAAAAGTTGCACACACCCATCCACCAGCTGCTCTAACCCGCCTTGCTTCTTCCATGGAAACTTTATTATTCCCAAAAGGTCTATGAGAATTGGTCAGAACTTCTGCTTTTCCCTTACGAGATAGCACCTGCATGCCAATTGCGTTATAACAAAAAAGAGAAGATGAAATTTTGAAGCATTTATTGTTATGCACGCATGTTATCATAAATCTACCACTTTCCATATGCCAAAAATTAATCATATTAGCATAAGTTTGAAAGAAATGCTACTCTGCCAATAAACCTAGCAAATAATCTCATGTTACATCATCACATAGAATAGCTGGACCAACAAAATCCTCTCAAAAGAAAAGTGCATAACAATCTCCCCATTTTGACTGAGCCACCAAAACAAGTGGATCCCAAATACTATTTTTGTGTAAATTCCGTTAGGGAGGTAATAATAAATTAGTTCAAAAATAGCATAAATATGAGTGCAGGACAATACCATGCCATATTTAATAACACGTGAAATGACAAGACAGCAGACAAATAATCTATAGTGCACAAAAGAAATTTAATATTTTTTTTCCTAATGAACATAACTTGTCGTGAATGGCATTAGAAATTGAACATTTGCAAATCTAAAAAGAAACCCAAAAATTGTACTATCTAACAAGAAACCCAAAAACTGAAATTAAAAGAGGATCGGTTCCCAAAATATGAATCCAACAAATGTTCAGGTAACTTTGTAAACAACGGATGTTAATCACGGATGGCATGAGTAGGCAAATACCAATGTGAAGGGCACAAGTTACAGTAAACATAAATAAATAAAAAAGCATAGTTTTTTTGGAAGTGAATGTAGCCAAGCATAAACTAAATTAGAGGAAAATACCACACTTGAGTCTCCAACATGAGAAATGATCAGGACATCAGTCCCAATAAACATTGCTGTAGCTGTTGCACCAGATTCATCTTCATTATGAATCTTTTCAAGCCTTTAAGAAGAAGGGGAAAAAACAAAAAGGAAACCAATAAATAGGACTCAGGTTAAAATGTCTTCTAGCCCATAAATAATCACTTACCAAGTCAAGAGTCTACCATCAACATTTTCAAAAGCTTTTGTGAGTGCATCTTTTATAGCATGAAAATCCTTACTGCTCAGCAATAACCCCCCTTGCAATTCATTCATACATTCCTTATATAGTTCATCCCTGAAACTCTAATAAGGAATTTAATCCGAAAAAATAAGAAGCATCATAGCGCATAAAGTATTGAATTATTGTAATTTCTATTAGAAACTTGAACATTTACACATACAATTCAAGATTAGAAAAAAATTTGCTCGAGACAATCTGTGCGAAAAATGTTTTTGAGATATAAAAAAGTTATGAATACTTTATAATCACATGTTAATGACATGCTTAGATAGTTCAGAATATTTAAAAGAGAAGTTTTCCTTTGACTGTGTTGATTGCTATGTTGCACTATTTAAAGGAAGTCATGGCAAAACATCAAAACTATATTGTAGAGCATTAAGAGCTCTATTCCATCACGAGCAAACTTTTAATAAAAATGAACTGACCAAATATTTTATCAGAAATTTTACATTGTTTATATTGGAGAGACTTTTATAGAGTCCATAAAGTAAAGAGCTTGAATAACCATAGGTGGTTATTTGGTAGTGAGATTTACAGGAAATTTACACTAAATTCTACCAAATTGTCTGAAAGTCCAAAGAAAAAAAAAACACTTTTCAAGATGTTGTTTTACCTCTATGTCGCAAGAAACTTCAGATTTACCAAACTATATTGTTTAGTAGTTTTAATGAGATTTTGAAGAAATTAATGAATCGGACACAATGTGCTTGTCATGATATCCCTTCTTCCCCGGTTTCTCATGGGCTGGAAAACCCTTAACACACCACCAATCTCCTTCCTGATCACTTGTTCCATATTCCCCCTCTGCTTCTTCCTTCAAGAGCAGTGACCACAAGGATGCCTACTTCATCCTCCACTTCTCCCATTGAGCTTAGGTGATCGCATGGGCGCCTTTTTTCTCCTCTGCTTCTTTCTTTGAGTGGTAGTGACCTCAAGAGCAAACCAAACACTTTTCTACGGCATGGTATGATCTCTATCCTCGATAAAATATAAAACTGCAATTTTTTTCACTTAAGCAAAGTTTCCAAAATATGTAATGGATATTCAATAGAGGATTAAGGTAGAACCCAATTGCATACATCTGATTAAATTGAAATGAGAAAGAATAACATTGCAAAGATGAGCAAGTAGACCTTAAAATGATTCAAGTTGATCTGTTATTGTTTGATTTCAATTTGGAAACCTCGGATAGTTCTTAAGTAATATTATGATAGAATCTTAGAATATAAGTACTCTTATAGATATGTTAATGATTTTAGTTGAGAATATGGTTCATAGAAAGATAAATATCTTTATGTATTCAAGAAACTCAATGGGTTAGAGAAAAGACAAGAGATTGATAGCTTAGGTTTTAAACTTTGGTATTCAGGTAGGAGTCATGCTAGAAAAGGTGTAGGTGTAATTATAGATATGAGTTTGAAAAATAATGGTATAAAAGTTACTAAAATTTGAGATAAAATTATAGCCCTACAAATTATTGTTGATACTAAGATTTTTAGTATTATAAGTGTTTGTGCTCTTAAAGTAGGTTTAGATAGGTTCAAAAAAAATATTTTGGAATGACCTAGAAGAATTAGTACAAATAATACCATTTGAAAAAAAAAATTATTGAACGAGATTTAAATGGACATGTTGGTAGAGCGGTGGAAGATTTTAGAAATGTTCATGGTGGTGACAGTTTTGGAGTGATTAATAAAGAAACTAGAATCATATTAGATTTTGTTATGCTAATGTTTTAATTAAGAAAGATATGAACATATTTGTTGACCTCATTTTTTAGGTCATTTCTGACCATCTTAGAAAACGAGAATTAAGACTCACCCATTTTAGAAATTCCAGACACTTCTTATTCTCCTGTGATGTCTTAGCATTTATGGCCCAGAACCATCGTCTTATGTACGAGCGGTTAAGGGCTATTATGTGAAGACTCAGGGAGAAGTTCCCAATAGGATTTCAAGCCCTAAGAAAACATTGTCACGACTTTTTCGTCACATACACACACCAAATGCACAAAATTCACAAAATTGCACGAGGTTCTTCAATTGAGCCTAAAAAATGGGTGAAAATGCGAACTTCTCCGGATGACCCCCAATGATGAAACGGGCAGTGCCAGCGCGTCCAGAACGTCAGAATTACCTAAAAAGGACATCCATTTTGTTATGTTGTGCCAATTAAAATGTGCAAATCAAATTTTTACTTTAAAAAAAAATTGCAACGATTTTACACACGAATTAAAATGTGCAAATCGAATTTTTACTTTAAAAATTAAGTATTTTCATAATTATATTTTTATTTATATAATATTTATAAAACCTAATCTCTATTCACCTAACCCACGACATTCGCGTGTTTCTTTTCCCTTCTTCGACTGAGAGCTGCTCGGCCGTGTCCTAACTCCCGCGACTCATCTCTTAGGCGTGGATCGATCGAGCGGCGCCATGGCTCGCCGAGCCCCATCTTCCTCTCCCCTGTCTGTCTTCTCTGCCATTCACACATGAGATGGCTCGCCTTCTTCTCCTCACACGCGGCATTCCACTGCTGATTGAGCATGCGACTCGCCTCTTCGAGCTCCACTCGACCGAGCAGCCCTCCAACTGCGAAGTTCCACCTGACCAACTCTTCCTTCGCCCTAGGCCGCATTTCCTCCGCTCTAAATGCATTTCTCCTCTTCCTTTACCTAATTCGGCTACCAGGGAGGCTGGTAGGTGACTTCTCCTTTCTCCTTTCTTTGCTATAAAGAACCGCATTTGGGGGAGGGTCTAAGGTTGGCCGACATTTCTGAGAGTGGGGAGGTGCTGCCAAAATCTCCTCTAATTTCATTCTTACTTGTTCTTTTCATCCTCTGCGGCGTGAGGGTTGTTGAAGTTCTCTGGAGGAAAAAAAAGGAGTGTTCTTGAGAGAGAAAATTTTGAGAGGTACTTGACATTTTTCTTTATTCCGTTTTCACAATTAGCAAGCGGATTTAATCCTTCTTTGTTGTTCGAAAGAAGATTTCCTTCCTCTCTGTCGTTTAAAGATTTTGCGGCTTGGGGAACTAGATACCCGAGAAGAGCTTTTGCCTGAGGCTTTCAAGAGAAATTTGTGTGATGTTTTCTTCAATCCTATTTTTAGTGCTTTGCTTTAAGTTTGCACTAAAGACGTATTTTTCTTCTTCTCCTCTGTTTTGCTGCCTTGCTCGAAACATGTTATTGGAAATGTTAAAATAGGGAAAAATGCTTGCATAAGGCTCTGATTTTGTCTTGTCTAGTGACTCATGATAATAAGCAATTGAATGTCTTAATGAAAGCTTATTATGAAGTTTAAGCATGAATGTTTGCTTAGGATCGTGAGAAATGAAGCATATATATCAGTTTCCCTTACTTTTCTTTTGCTTGAAATATGTGGAAGCATTGGTAGAGCATTTTAAAAATGCATTTTATTCCTCTCTATGACAAACATGTGTGGACTATCTTTACTTTCCTTACTTGAAGCACTTGAAAGTATGGCTAAGGTGGTCTTGGAATGTATTTTACTCTTTTAGAAATACATTTGGAAAAACATGTTTGGGGTTTATGTCTTGTTTCTCTTGCTGCCGCTCATTAGAATACTTGCTGGAAATGATTTGTATGTGCTGAAAGATACATTTGGGCTTATGTTTTATTTCCCCTTGCTGCCCCTCATCAGAATATTTGCTGGAAATAATTTTTTTATGTGCTGAAAGAATGTATTTGGGGCTCTATCTTTCCTCCTTTTGCTGCCCCTCTGCGTGAAATACGTATACATGACATTCCTTTTATCTTAAGGACTTTGAAGAGCTTGTTTGAAGCTTAGATTGGTGCCTGTTTTGTCCCTTTTTCTAGGCTCGATTTGGAGCTTGTTAAGGGCTGGTTTGATGGTTGTTTTACTCATATTTCCGGCTCTACCCGTGAGCCTTAATTGGTGTG
Organism: Phalaenopsis equestris; assembly: GCF_001263595.1. NCBI lineage: Eukaryota > Viridiplantae > Streptophyta > Magnoliopsida > Asparagales > Orchidaceae > Phalaenopsis > Phalaenopsis equestris. The sequence continues at coordinate 83,594 of NW_018165590.1, read as the reverse complement.
TGTTGCCTTTACGGTTTTCTTCTTGTTGCCCTTTACTCGTGACCCCTACATGTTGTGATTAATGTTGAGGTTGGCTGGAATTTAATTTGTTCCTTATTTTAGCCTGGTCATGAGCTTTCCCTATGGAATTCAAGACAAGCCTTGTGTTGCTCAATTTTAAACAAGGTTTATGACTTAAATTATTGTGAGCAAAAATGTTAATACTCTAGTCACACTACAAACATGAAGAACACGAAAGAGAAGGTGCTACTCCTTGTTAGTTCTAGTTCACACCAACTACTCACGAAGATGTGTAGATCCACAAGACACGTGAAGATTTCTAGAAGAATTGTTTTTCGCAAGTTGCTTTTAGAGCAATCTCTTTATGAACACGTCGAGTGCTATATTGCAGACGAAGTTATGGTCTGATTTTGCAAACATTGTCGATCTTGAATCCAGTTAGAAACAACTTCACAGATACAGTTTTTACCATAAGGTTTCAAAATATGATACTAGCTTTTAAAGTGTAGTACTATTTAATAGAAGTGACTAGGTGATACAGGAGTTAACCAAACCATAATAAAAAAACAAATATTATTACTGAAAACAAATAGACGGTGTACAGGAGTTAACCAAACCATAATTAAAAAAAATAAATATTATTACTGAAAACAAATAGACGGTTACAACCAACACACTTGAACGAAAAAGTACAACAATTAATCTGTAATAGCGATAACAACGACACAAACACTCAAATAGGGTAGATCTTGAGTGTTTGTGGTGGCCGTTAAGAGTTTGGAAGGTGGCGACAAGGTTGAGAAGGTGCGGGGCTTTGAGGAAATCGTGGAAATGCAACGCCAGCTTGCTGTCCTTGGCGGCAACACACAGGGAATTACAGTAACTAGCAGGAACTAGCAAGAATGAGCTGTCCCGAGATATTGGAATGAGGGAAGATAGCAGTGGGGCGGCTTTCTGGAGGTGGTGGCAAATCCGGGAGAAGATAAGGTGGTTGGGAAGGAGAAATACTGGAGGAAAACAGTGATTTCCTGCAATTCCAAGTGACGAAAGTGAAGAAAATAGGCGGAAAGTGATGCAGGGAGGTTGGGAAAGGGTGGAGGGCGGGCTTGTTGGGAGGTAGCAAGGCTGGAAAGCAAGATAGGTGGCTAAAAAATGGAGGAACTGCAGGAAACAGCAGAAAAAGCTGTTGTTGCAGGCGGGCACAGCGAGATACAGTGACTGTGAGCGACGTGGGGAGAATGGGAAGGGGATAGGCAACACAATCACTACATCGAGAGAGAGACACAGCCGGAGCACCATTCAAATTCTCGGATACAGCCCTTAAAGTGAGAAGATGGACGCTGGCGGCGGTCCTAAACAAACTCATGCCAAAAACTTCCAATTCAAATACTAATAAAACATATAAATAGGAAAGGACTAGAATGGAAGGAAAGAAAAAAAGAAAACATGCTAAACTTTAGAAGGAAAATGGTTGAATGTAGTTTGGTTCCGTTTTTCGTTGCTTGCGCAACCCAAGAACCTTGTAATGACCATACGTGGGAGATGCCCGCACGAGACGCCTACATCACTAGGTTGGAATGAAGAATTGTAAATTTGTGCATTTAAAAATGCAACAGTTGATTAAAATGTATTTTATATCTCCATCATAATAGAAAAAATAAACTCAAGTGCATTTTTTTTTATAGAGAGCCCAAAAATGGTGCACTTTTGTAGGAACCCTCAGCATCAACATGACATTTTTTTAAACGCTTCTTAATGATAATACTGTTATTAACACACAAACTTGATGCACATAATAATTAGGTTAGGAATAAAACCCCATGATATATCACAAGATGCAAAGGAAGCTGAGCCTATTGTTGATGATTTCTTGTCTCCATAAGAGAAAAGCTTCATAGATTGGGTTAGTTGGACATTGTCACCTGCTTACATTGACTAAGATGAAGAGACTACAACCAACCTACATCAGGTCCTACAAGTGCTTATAAACACATAAGGACACATCACATATTTCAAGTCATACAAAAAAGACAACTAAGATGGAAGCTCTAAACAGACTAATCATCAAACAAAATGAAAATATAAAAATAATCAAAGAATTACTAGAACAACAAACTCCGAACGGAGTTCAATAGTTTAGAATACATATCTACTCACACAAGCCATGCTATTTGTCTCTGACACTTTGAAGAAGAGCAACAAAAACAAGTTGACAAGTTGACACTTTGAAGAAGAGCAACAAAAACAAGTTGACACTTATAAAGTTCGATGGACAAGTTTCAATAATGGAAGATGGCAACCAATTAGATGAAAATGCATACATTTGTAAACTTATTTTCAATAGATCTTTACATGATTTAGTTGAAATAGATGGTCATCTACTACGATCTTATAAACATTTTAGGTTATAACACGAGGCAATTGTATAGAGATATAGATACCGGCTAAGGTATGATTGTAGAATTTCAACAAAACAACAATCAAGAAATGCTGAGAAGAATTCTGGAGGCAAAGAACAACGAAATGAATCTTATTGATGTAAAGGAAACACAATAATACACATGGAAAGAAACCACATGGGCTGCCAACTCCAGGATAGAACTGCAAGGAGGATGAGCAAGTAGCCCAACCTTCCAAGAAAATAAAAAATAAATAAAATTTGCCCCTATACACAAACAACCCTTATTTATAAGCCTTAAGACCCTCTTATTACAAGTTTATCAACCAACTATAAAACCCATAAAAACAGAGAACTAAATTATAAAAACTAAACTGTAATATAATATGGATAGTACTAATACTGACACTTCCGCATCATTCTCTAGGGGTTGGAAAAGATTCAACTCGGGTCTCCAATTCTAACTCTAAGACATTGAAAATGACCGAGTCATTCTAATCTACAGGCAAGTCAAGATTGGTGATTCAAACATCTGTCTTAGATACTACATTCACTGGATCAAAACTATTGTGGAAATGTGCAACTTTCTCTACCATTCAAGGTTCATCGCTACCGCATTTAACTTCCACTTACTTACATCTAATCTTAGTGCAACCTCAAACCCTTGGGCTTCACCTCTTTCACAATAAATGACTCTTCAGCCATTTCCATACATGACCTTGTCCAATGATTAACACCAAACCCCTCCATCAATGGAGTCCAGATCCTTCCCGGGCTTACGGTGACGTGGTTCATTAACATACCAACATTTATAATTGCATCAACATTACCATCTCCAATCTCTACGAGAAGTGATTGGATGTCTATAACAAGTCCTCTGTCCACATCATTCCAATCCCAACAACAACGGAATTGAACATTTGCAAATCCACCACGAACTGAATTACTTGCATCAACAATGATAAATTCAGATTTGGCTGCATTTTGTGCAGTGCACTTACAACTATTACTGCTTAATAAAAATATCAATCACACTTGATCGAATACACATAGAGACCACCTTCTAGCCATCATTACCAAAATAATCATTCGACGATAATTTAAACTACCTAGAGGTTAAATAATCATATAATTCACTGGTGATAGAAGGAACCCTTCCAATTTGAATATTGTTTGTAATGAACCCCACTAGATCATGCTGCCAAATGTCTTTGCATGAACTTTTCACTCTAGGAATTATAACACATAACTCCTTGTCAAACACGGGGGGATCATATACATGTATCTGTGGTTATTCCAACACCGGACCATCAAACCTATCAAAACTTCAGGATTCTTGATGAAGTTTCATTCTTCTTCTTCTTCTAGATTTTGTTTTCATGATCCAGCTCATGTTCCTCAAATTTTCGTAGTTCAAGAACAACTATTCTTTCTTGAAGACACCAGATCTCCCGTTGTAAATCTTCCATAAACAAGTTCTTGATTGGGTCTTGCAACATTTCTTCATGTTGGCATGTTGTTTCATTTGAAAACCATAGTTAAAACAAGGAAAACAGTGAGAAGAACAGCATTAGGGACGATCTTGATTGGAATTCTTGCCAACTGCAGCAAATAGAAAAGTCAGAACCCTAGGAAATCTAGAATTTGCAAACAAAAAAATTGTCAACACACATCTAGATATGCTGGACAACAAAAAAAAGAGAGGCTAAGGAATCCCAGAAAGAAAGCAAGAATGTTGTTTTAGAAGGAAATTCGTAGAGAACATGAAGGAATGGATGAAAGAAGAGTCGAAAGGAAGAAGAAAAAGAAGATAGAAAACTCCCTCTTTCAAAAACAAAAAATCAAAAGAGAAGAAACAAGAAGATAGAAGCCTTGTCGATTCAAAAAAGCATTGAGAAGACAGGTTCAACAACCACCAAGAAAGCTAGAGAATCTTGGCAATCTCTGATACCAAAATGATATAGGCTAGGGTATGATTGTAGAACTACAACAAAAAACTATCAATAATTGCCAATAAGAATTATGCAGGCAAAGAACAACAAAAGGAATCCTATTCATATAAAGGAATCACAATAATACACATAGTAAGACACCACATGGGCAGCAAACTCCAGGATACAACTGCAAAGAAAGTGAATGGGTAGCCCAACCTTCCCAAAAGAAAGAAACTCATAATTCTAAAACCAAAATCTGCCCTTATACACAAAATAACCCTTAATTATAAGTACTAAGATCCCACTAATTACAAGTTTGCTATCCAAAAAAAAACACATAAAACAGAGAACTAAATCATAAAATCTAAACGGTAACAATAAGTACACAACACTAGTACTGACGCTCCCGCGTCAAATATATTGGCTGGTCATGGGGTGATTAGCAACACTATGAATACGGTTGCATGTGAAGAACTGTAGATAATACCTAGAAGAGTGGCTCATGCCCATAGTTATAGATAGATATGTGAAATTTTTCTGCATTTCTGAAATAAAGTAAGTCAAGATTATAATCATCTACTACAAGCGATCATATAATTAGTCGAATTATTCATCAACTTGCTTCCAGATGATGCCAACAACCATCCTTAAATACAAGCCAACCAAAAGTTTCATACTTTTCCAAAAGTGCTATTGGAGTCATATATGTTACACATGTTTTTACAGAGATAGTAGATAATTATAAAATGGATGTTGTAAGAGAAATGGATCCACATCCAAGAATGTAATGACTACAATTCTATTTGATTGACAATTTGCCTACACCCCTTCTGGTTGGAAGGGATCTATAGTGAATAGAGGGTGCTAAGATGGTGAGTGGAGGAGAAAGTATTAAGAGTATTACAAGAATAGTATTACTCAATTGATTCAGGCTACACTAACACCAAGAAGCTTATGACACCCTTTCAGAGATATTAAAATCATTTCAGTGGGTATCATGCATGTATATATAGTAGATATGCGGTCAAGTAAGAGTTCTATAACTATCGTCATGCTCCCCAACCATTTAATACATTAGAGAGAATTTTGGTATTTGAAAAATGAGATTTTGAATATTGAGTCATATACAATAAATTTCTCTGTTAGTTCATGCAAATATTGTATTTCTACAGTGTTGCCAAATTTTATTTTTCTCTATCATGAATATGATATGTACTTCAAGATGCCCTAAACTTTCAATGAAATAGTGAGTTGGGTGATGCAAAAGGTCATAATAAAGACTCTAACTTAAATGCAATTGTCCAGAAAGAAATTCAAGGGAATGTTCCGAAACATGCTATTACCGCAAACATGTTGGATGCACGTGTAACATTTAAATAAAATAAATTTAAAATTAATGTTATTCTTAATTTATAATTTTCAAATGTATTATTTTACTCACAAGCATTGAGTCAAAGGCATCGTTCAACTTGATCAGTTACCTCACATCAATGAGTAAAAAAAATAATAACATTAAATTGTATTTTTTTCTCTGAACTTTAAAGGCTCTAACTGCTACACAACCTATTCATGATTATTATCACTTGCAGTTTTGCAGATTATTCCTATGTTATCACAATGAATTCGTTCTTTGCGATGATAACTACAAATCAATTTGCTGGGAATTTGCTGGATTTAAAATCTATCATGCCAAACATTTTTTATAATTACTGCCTCAGGATATCATAATTCTGAATTTAAGGAATTTACTAAATCCTACTTGAGTTACATACTACTGGGAGTCAAACAACCCAAAGGCTTGCAAAATCTTCTACTTTTAATAGTTCACAGCTGTGAGATGCCGATTGTTACACACTTCAAGTAGCAGAAGCAGTATAAATGAGAGTCAGTAGATCTCCAAAAAAGACAAAGAAGTAACTATCTCTGACCTGAGGAACTCGACTGAACAGATGCCAGAGTGGCCATCAAAAACGGTAGCGAAGGTGAAGCCAGAAAGACCGTCGGATCGGAGGACGACGACGTCCTCCATCTCAGAACGAGGGCCCTGTAGATTACTCGACCCCCATCGAATTCCCGAGACGCCGCCCGCTAGAGGAGAAGAAACGTCTACAGTTACTGCTGAGCATCGTAGCCTACTAGCCCTCCGGGACACGGCAGCGCTCCTAAACTGAAGTGCCTGCTGCAAACTTGGCGGGAGCAGCAGAGCCATGAACACTGGAAAAGCTCGCAGCCGTGGACAGGAAGCGATAAGGCCACATCAATTTTTGAAAAACTATCACTTAGTTTTTGTGGATTGAAAATTTTAATTTATATACCCATTAAATTTAAAATTAGAGAAAGATATACAATATTTTATATTTTAGATACATATCTTCTAAAGTTTTCTTCAAATTAAAATACCTTAAATTCTTTTTCTCATAGTACTTATTTAAGTTCATTGTAACTAATTTTGCTTGAGAAAGAGAAAAGAGTTGAATAAGAGTAGAATAAAATTTGAATAAGCTCGTATTTTACAAAAATTTAAAACATTTTTTTGAAAATTGCTCATATCGTACTCAAAGTTTTCTTTTTCAAAAATGAGTTTGAATACCCAACTTGAGATATGTTCAAATAGAGTTCGAATAAGATTTGGGAATGTTCTTTTAGAACTCAAATAAGGCTCGGGTCAAATTCAAATAAATCAAACCATAATATCATTGAATTACTACAAGCATGACACAATAGTTAGAACTAAATTATAACTCAATTAATATACATAGCATATGAAAATGATCGTGATTCAAAGATTATGTGTCTGAAGATGCTTTGTAAATAGTGTTATTACAAGTCAATTATGGATCAAAGGTGATTTGAAGATGGTTCAATCATGGAACAAAGATTACTCTATGATGGAATAAAGATTACTCGATCATTAATCAATTATGGTATAACAATTACTCAATCATAGTTCAATTATTATCATATCATTGTTCATTTAGTGTTTGATCATGACCATTTGGTGCTCAATCATAATTTGTTTGTAATTCGATCGTAGTTTTTTTTTTTATTCTATTGCTGATCAAATTTAATTAATTGTAGTTCCATTAAAACCATTATCAAGTTGATATAATAAATAGTGCAATCAAAATAGTTATTACTCAAAGAACTAATAATCATTACATTAGAATAGATTATTGAGTAGATTATGAGAAACAAATGATAATAAACACACAAAGTTGTGTTGGGGTAGTGTCTGTCCAAAAAAAAATGTGAATATTTAAATTAATGGAAAAAATAGTCTTATCGCTCTACATTGTTGTGAAATTGGTATATACATGGACATTCTCTGATAAAATGTATGTAATCAATTATAACCCACAAAACAATCTTAATTTAAAATAAAGTATATTAAGTGTTGTAGGGCATTAAAATCCAAAATCGTCTATATTGTAATAAGAAGTAGATAAATCATTCTTTATGTGTGATAAATTTTTAAATAAATTAACATTTCTTATAGCCTCAAATGCTTACCTTATTGAAGCCTTTGACATCTCATTTGTCGTGGTCATTCTCCATATTCATAACGACTTAAATGAAAGTCAAATAGCTCTAATTGCTTTGGCTACATAGAAAGCCATCTACGATTACAAGATGGACAATGAGATGTAAGAGGGGTTACAATCATATAATATCATATATTATGCATTTAGTAGGACCTTACATATAACTAATAAAATTATAACTTATTTACTATAAAATATACAACTTCAAGCCATAGTTTCAAGCACTTACCTTTTTTCCATCACATCTAACTACTTGAAGGTATCCTTTCTTTTAGCCTTCTAGAAAGTAGTGAAAATTGAACTATACTATTGATGAAATAATTCATTCAACATAACTATCCCATAATCTTAAATATTTGTAAAGTGCCAAATTTACTCTATTTCTAAGTAAAATATAAATCAATATGCTATAAATGAAAAAATTTAAAGTTTGTACAAGGGATATTTATATGTTGAAAATATACAGTTAAAAAATATTTTGTTAGACCAGTTAGTTGGAGTATTTAACTCCTGGAACCACACTAACTTCCATTGCTTACTCCTAACTCAATTTCTTTGGCTGTTAAGAAGTCCTACTATCTATGAATTTATCATTTCTCAATTTTTTTTTAACTTGTGCAATATAAATCAATCCTTTATAAAATTGTAAATAATAAGTAGGCCAACTATTTTTCTGAAAAGAAGTCTGTCCCTTAACTCATTCCTTCCTTATATGTATGTACATCATAAATGGTTTGATCCCTTGTCTTTTCCACTTCTTTATATAAGCATATAAGAGTAAGAGCCTCTAATGCTTCCATCTTTTACTCTATTTACTTTGTATCATTCTCCTATTAAATAAGCTAAAATGTTTGGTTAGCGATAAATATTTTGCTCTCCTTTTTCACATAATTCTTCTCTTGATGTTCCTTATTAAAATATTATCATGAATTAGTTAGATTATCCAATTTTACTCTAATTTTTTTAATTATTCTCTAGCTTACTATGCCACTTCTCATCTCTATAATAATTTTAATGAGTTGCTTTATCACTTCTTGTAATGAAATGTATTAAACTGTTGTTGTTGATGCTTCCATTGTCTCACATGCTTTATGTCTTCTTATGATGGAGCTCACATTTTTTTGATATATCTAAGTTAACAAAAATGAGTTGAAGTGTGTCCAATTAACTCTTTGAAGTTCTCCTTATTAGCTAGACATTGTAGTTTAGAATGAAAAGTTGACAGTAAAAATAGGTATACACGTTTATTTTTTGTTTCCTTTAACTCCATTTAACGAAAAAATTTGCACTTGCAATAGTAATGATAAGAAAGCCTTCTCCATTTGTACTCTTTCCTTCTCTAGCTCAGCATTCTTAGTTCTTTCTCCCAAAACTTAGGCTCTCTATGAAACCCAATGTTATAACTTAGGCACTCTAAGGGCTTAAATATATAAAATCGTAATAAAAATTTTTAAACTTATTATAATTTAGGATTAAGAGATTCAAGATTTTTAAAATCTTCTTTTACATTCTGCATAGCCTTCGGGCCGGATTGTAAGTGGGTTGCATGGCATGACCTTCACACAGTCAAAACTAATAGGACATCCACACTTAGGTTTTGAATAGATAACTACATCATTCTGCCCATCATGAGGAGAAGCACTTTTACTTCTTCAACCCAATCTTCCAAGCATAAATTTTATACTTAGGTGGTTTTTTAGCACAATTAGAATGTTAAAGGTTTCCCCGACCCATACGTGGAGTAAGTTCTTTATTGAGAGTACTTTATGGCTTTGTAGCTGAGCCTTGATTTCTCTTCCTTTTCATCAACATCCTTGCCACTTCGACGGGTATGATTCCCACCTCTTGAAGTTTCACCTTATAGTCATATGATAGAGTTATGTTCCTTTGAACTTAGGGCTATCAAGGTCCCCATAGACGATGCAATTCACTAATTACTGACTGGGGTGAGTTGGGTCAACTACCTTTAGGCCCAGGTAGATTTAGGGTCATATTAGCTTGGGATGATGGGTTTATGGTACATTGACCCTTCTACCTCTATGTGTTTATGGATTATTCCTCCCTTCTTTCCCCATTGAGCCTTGCACTCATTTGCCCACTTCATTGATGACATTTGGTGGGCCTCACTTAGCTAATAGGCCATTGACCATTTGAGATATGATGATTTATCCTCTACCCTTATGGCTCAATTGAGCCTCAAAGCAGTGGGATGTTTCCTACCAGATAAATTGGTTATTTCATAGGCCCTAGTCGCTGATGCGTTACTACCCATTTGAGAGACTTGCACTATACCTTATGGCATAGAGAACCACCTCAAAATAACATGTTTTTAGTGCATGTTTTATAAGCATTTTTATGTACATTTTTGATGATATTGCACTTTAAATAATGTATTTTGCATGTTTTTGATTTCAAGTAAATGGAATGAACATTTAGAGAAAATGAGGAAAAAATGGAGCAAAAATAATGATTTTAGCGCCACCCCTTGGAGGCATAGCGCCACCCCTTGGCGGCATAGCGCCACAGAAGGGCGAAAAGGGCGTTGTAGCACCAGTACCTACCTTTCTAGAAGATACATCGAATTTGACCAAAATTTGGAGGGGTGTTTGAAGCAACCCTTGGTTATTTTCTATTTTCTATTTAATGAGAAGGATTTGGCCGAATTTAGAGACCTTTTGGAGCCTCAAAACTTCAATTGGGCAGCAATAATGAGTTAGGTTTTCATATTTTGTGTTCAAGTGTAAGTGTTCAAGTGTAAGTGTGAGTGTGTTTTAGTGTGAAGAAGTTTGGAGATTGCTTAGAGGAAACTTCAGTACTTTGCTTGGGGAGAAGATATAAGGTATTTGTATTTATGTTAGAGTTTTTTTTGTAAGACTTGGATTTCAATGCAAGTATTTTGTTTTTGTTTAATCTTCATAAATTATGAGTAGTTACCTTTCTTTCTTCTTGCATATGGGACTTAATTTTGTGGGATGAGAATGATTTAAAGATTTATTTTTACTTTTAAAAATTGTGATTATATTTTTACTGAATCTTCATTTACTTTGCAAACTGACCACTTGTAAGGTTAAAATCTGTTGAGAAACATAATGACCTGAGAGGGCTATGATTTCACCAAACTAACAGTTACCACACTTCATTCTAGGCAGAGCCATTGCGATCACCTAAGGGGGAGTGTAAATAAATAGAAAGATAAGTTTTGATGGGAGTAGAATTAGTTAGATCTAGAGTGACAAGCTAGATTCTTATCAGTTTAACTTAAGGTTTAGTACCCTAATGTTGGGATTTGGTCATTACGATGGCATAGGCAAGGGGTATCTAGAAGTGAGAGGCTAGATATCACTGATGTGGAGTTGAGATGTTAAAGAATCAGCCTTAAGTTAGCAAATATTCTTTGCAAGCAAAAAAAGGGGTAAATAATAAGGTATAATTCTATTTTTCACAATACCTCATTTTTTTCTTAAATCATTTGAATCCTACATAGATTAAAATCTTTTTTCAAGGGGAAATGTTTTCCATAATATCCAAACTAGTTGTTATTATTTATTAAGCTGTTACATTTAGTTTTTACTTTCTTTTTAAGCTCTTTTAGTAGTAATTTTTGGTAAGAATATCATTTTAAATCTAGCATCTTTTTAATTTGCGAATTAAATATAATTTATTTAAGTTTATTTTAAGAGTTACTACATTCATTGTAGGATCGATACTAGGGTTTTTAAAGAAAATCCTATATTACTTGAAATGATATGTATACTTGCGTAGTACCCATAGTGTGAAAATCTATTATATAATTTATAAATCATTGCAAGTGTTCACATTAGCCACTATATATAAATTGAGATATATTTTATGACATAATTAAAGAGATTAAAAATACGTGTAAGTGCGGGTTAGGTCAAGTTTTTGGCGTCATTTTCGAGGAGTGCGACAAAACTTCTTAACTTACTATTATATTTGAATTGTAGTTTTGAAAAATTTAAAAAATTTTTGGAAAAATTGAAAAACCAAAAAAAAGAAATTTTAAATTAAAAATTCAAAAAAAAAATTCATTTTTAGTGTGTGATCCCAATTTTTTTGACAGTACTACAAAGTATGTGTGGTTATATTCTTAATTTTTTTTACTTATATTTCTTACTTTACAATGGTGCCAAAAACTTGACTCCCAAAGCAAATAAGAGTGCAACAAATAAGAGTGCAACTATTATATTTAAATATTGGGATACTAAGCAATTATAAGTATCCTTATCAAGTAATATAGGAATTTTTGATTAAGCCTCGAATATTGAACTTGCAGGGAGAACTATAAATTTTTAATAAGAAATTAGACAGCAAATTCTACTTTAAAAAAAGTTTTACTCAAACTATTAATGTTATAATAGGAATGAAAGTTCAATTCTTTTTTGGTAATTTTTTGATAATTGAAAATAAAGTAAACAACTAACTAAATTTAACTATATTTTTGTAAGATGAAAGCAATATGAATACAATATCTTTTCTTTCTCATGAATCAGTAACAAGTATATGAATTCTATTGAGATTTTCTTTCTCATGAATCAGTAACAAGTATATGCATTCTATTGAGGAAGTATTCAAATTGTGTTATACCAAATAGGAACAATATTATTTTTTACTCTTACTGGAGATGATATAAAGAACATTGACTAATTTTTAGTTTGAATAGTTTTGAAGACGGACTAGGTAGAGAGGAAACTAGCTCTCACTCTAGAGTTCCCTCTTCTCCCTCCACCTGGGGGCTAACATCTCGTATCAAGACCTAAAACAATAAAGTGAATTGGGGGCTTTAGCTTGTCACTCTAAAGTCCTCTAACTATTCACCATTCAAAGTTTATTTCCATATTTATTTGCACTCAACCATATGAATTCCATTCTCATCCATACAATCTCATGTGATTCTTATCATTAGTTGACTGAGACAACACCATCTCGGATCTTACATGTTATCACAATAAATATTAACATCTTAATTGGCCAAATCAAGAAGTAAATGAGGTATAAAGATTAAAATCATCACAAAGGTCAATACTTCACACAACTTTCATTCAACACTTAATCACTTATCATTTTAATGAAAAAAATAAAGAAAACTACTCAAAATTCATAGAAAAAACACAACAAAACTTAAGTTTTAAAGTAAAAAATCATGTAAACACACAAGAAGTCTAAATTAGAACCAAATGTAGTCATAAAGATAAAAACTTATCTCAAATTCCTCTCCACCAAACTTCACCAAATCTTGACATTCCTTTGAATCTCTTCTCTTCCTTTCTCTTAAAATACTCTCTACTAACACACTATAACTCCTCCCTATCTTCTTTCTAAAAATATCCTAATTAATTTATGATAAGAGTGGTAGAAGGAAGTCTCACAAAGAGGGGGCGGTGGTGGCTAATTAAGTCTCTTTGATCATTTAATCCAAGTCTATTTTTAAATTTTTCAAAAAGTGCATTGGTTTCTCTTCAAAAATTTGTCCACATTCAATGAATCTTCCAAGAGTTGCCTTCTTTCAATAGCCATTTGAATGTATTTTCATGATTTGAATGTATTTTCATGCCCGATGTATTTTCATGCCCGTTAACCATAAACCACATTTTCACCAAAAGTTGCTTCAAACATCCCTTAAAAAATTCATTCAAATTCATTGAATTTTTAATTAACTACCTCTGGCACGCAAGCGTCAGGTATGTGGCACTTAGGCGCGACCTTCTCTATTTTCCTGTTGCTTAAGCGCTAGTCCAGGACATTTAGGCGCCATAGTTCATTTGCATACCTTCTTTATTTTTGCTCTAAATTTGATCCTTTTTCACTCTTTTCACCATTTTTCATCTATTGGATTGTACCTGAAAGAAAAACACACAAATACCTTCTATTAAAACTCAATATCCTCAAAAATAAGTATAAAAATGTGTACATAAATGTTATATATTTTAGGTGTATCAAAATCCCCCAAACTTAAAATGTTACTTGTCCTCAAGTGACACTCCAATCTTTCAAAACCAAAATAAGTAGATTTTTAAATGAGTTTCTTTAGGATATTCTATAATTTTAATCTAGAAATATAATAGTCCAATTTTAAAAAAGCTTTAGAAAGTGAGATCAATTTAGAGTTTAGAAATCTTTAATGTAAAGAAGTATGAAAATATGAGTTCCTATCTAGTTCAAAAATACTTTTAAATTCTCCAAATATAGGGTTTAGGCATTCTATCTTCTCCATTTAAAATTTTTTATTAAGAATAATTATACTTACTATTTTATATCCTTAAGCTAAAGAGTTTCCCAAGTCTTATACTTTAAAAAGATCAGATGTGGAACCAATTCTTGATTAGGCACTAATTCTCAAGCTTCTCCTCTCTATTTCAACTTTTTTTTCTTTTTCTTTTTCATTTTCTTTTTCTTTCACTTTTTCTTTTTCTTTTTTTTTTCTTTTTCTTTCTTTTTCTTGGTGAGGATTACTATATCTGGACAGGCCTTTAATGATTTTGAATTTCACTGTTCCTTTCCTAAAGCAAAGTTTTGATATAAATCCCTTACTTAAGAATATAATAATAGTTTTAAAAATTATTTTTTAATAAAATAAATTTAAGTATTGAAAATAAAAGTCTAATCCTTCTACATTTTGCAAAAATACAACTTCTCCTACTATAGATAGTTACACAATATTTATCATTTGTACACTAAAAATTTTTAACTTTAAAATTTTCTTCATTACTATATGTTTCAACTAAATTTTTTTACTCATTTCTATATTCAAAATTTTACTTCCCTAATATAATTTCATATACATAATAATTTTTTTTTTCAAATCAACACAAAGTTTATTTGTAGTAATTTTTTTTTCAAATCAACACAAAGTTTATTTGTAGCTCATTTGATAACAAATAAAATTCAAGTTTTGGTAATTTGTTTTTCATCCCCCTTAACTTAATTTTTTTAATAAGATAAAACATTTTAGCATCATATATATAGACATGAATGAAAACTAAAAAAACATGCTTACAAGAATTTTTATACCCCTAAATATACAGGTAAAATAAATTTAAAACAAGAGTAAAAATTAATTGATCAAATTCTAACTTAACTAACTTAACTTTAACATATATGATAACATATATGAGATTCATTAGTCTTCTATGCAGTGGAGGATAACATAAAAGCAAATAAATACACACTAACATAAATTCATAACTGCAACATAAAGAAAATACATGATAGTAAATTGAAAATTTAAACATGAAGTTCTTATGTGAAAGTTAATAATATTCTAAACCTTCTTAATATCTTTGGAATAAGTTCTATACAAAACAACAAAATATACTAAACAACACAGTTAACACAATTACTATTACAAAAACAAAAATGCATCACATCAATATTTAACACAACAAATAACAACATAAACAATATCAACAATCTAAAAAATTACAACACATAACAGAGTAGTAGTTCAATACAATTATAAGACATAAAAGTTCACAATTTTAAAATTAAATTACTCAAATCAATCCTCCTCCTCCTCCTCCTCATCATCATCATCACTATCCCAAAAAGTATCCCAAAAAGTAAAAAAGTAGTAGGCTCATATGAAGGGTATTGTGGATATGAAGGAAAACCACACTTTGGTCACCCCTGGTAAGGTATTCCAATGATGAGTGAAATTTTTCTTCATGGTCTCTATGTCTCTTCATGTGGCCATCAATATGACCTACATAGTTCTCCAAATTAAGTGTCTTATTTGCAGCATAGTTGGTGTTATCTAACATTCTTTGCATTAATTATGCCTGAAAATCAGAACTAGTAGGCTGACCTTGCGATGTAGATGCTTGTGAAGTAGAAGCACGAGATGTAGAAGCATAAAAACTTCTATAAAATCCTCCTCTCTAGCCAAATGTGGAATGTTCTAAATAAGATTTCACATTGTCACTTGTGATAGGATTTAAAGGTTGCAAAATCTCCACCCAACTATCAAATCTAACACCAGCCTGCTCACATAAGGAAAAGATTAAGGATGCGAATCCCAAAACTGTAGTAGTTGCAGCTGTAGTAGAACTAGTGATCATTCGATAGATCAAGGATCTGATATCGATCGGCTTAAACTGCTGAATACAATAGTTGAGAGTGGCTCTTTCTCTTGTAACTTCACTGAGGTGATTGATAGGGAGTAGACAAGCTGAAATAAAATAGTGCCACACTTTTTTCGTGGCATCAAGCATTGATGTAGGGAACCTTTCATTTATACTTTTCAATAATCCTCTTCCCGTAGTCAATGAAGATATAATCTCATCTAACCCCTCCTCAGTCGTATTATAATTTGAAGAAAAGCACAATACACTTGGGGGAAGCAGTTAAAATGAATTTATTAACTAATGGGAAAAACCTACTGATTTTGCTCTGACCATAACTTGATCTTCCTCTGCTTCAGGGAGATTAGCATAGAACTCCTAAACCACAACAAATTACAGCTACAACAGAAAAACAACAAAATTGTTCCCACTGTCGGTGAACAATCAATTCTTCTATTGCTCCATTTTAACTGCTACACCTGGATTTTTGAAACAATGCTCAGAAATCAATTTTATTGATTACATCGCTTCAGTATATCTATCATGAGCTTTTGAATTAACAAATTTACTAGAATTGAAGTTAGACTTCCCCTTGCTCCTCTTCATTTTGGTGTCATTTCTAAAAATTAAATAAAATTCACAATAAATCTTAATCTCAAGTCTAAATCAATAAACTTAACTTCCAAAAGCTTAAACTACCATTTTCATGTATTTTCCACTGATTTTTCTTAAATTTTTACCATAAATAGTGATTTTCAGATAAATCCCAGATGTACTCAAAATATATGGTGGAAATAAAAAATTTTTACATGAAAGTGAAGCTCTCACCTTGAGAAGATGAAATCTAGCAAATTTGGCTTAATTCCACCAAGAATTCTTAACTTTAAAAGGAGCCCTAGGTCCCAAAATCATGATCTCTCGAGGAAAAAAGGTGACGGTCGTGGCAGAAATGGCGTTTTTCGGCTCAAATTTTCACTTTTAATTGTTTGCAAAACGATTTAAGTGAACTGGCGCTTAAGCGCGACTGGTTTGGCACTCAGGCACCTACCTCTCAGGCAACCAGCACTTAAGCGCAGGGTCTTGATGCTTAAGCGCCAGTGCACAAATTTTGATATTTTCAATTTTTAAGTGAAATGCACATCTAGCCTATGTCAACCACCCCTAAAGGTTCTTATAAATCTTAATAACTATTTTCTTCCCTTTTCCTCTTTCTCAAAATTCACCAATTTTTATAATTTCGATTCAACACAAATAACACAAAATTTACACACAAATAAATACTTCATTAATTCACAAATAAATACAAACACTTGCGATACATAATTTCTCAATGCAAAGAATCTTGGATGAGATAAATCCTAAACACTTACTTCAAATACTAAACAAATTCAACATAAAAATACCTAACATAAACTTATCATTAACATCAAGACACCTAACACAGACAAACACTAACATCAAACAAACAACTAGACTCCAGAACCTAATTCCATTCTCTTTGCGGTGGAACATAATCCGACCTTTCATTTGTTTCTCTTGGGGCATTTGGAATATAGATCTGATAGAACGGACGGTGGTGAAAAACTCTAGCTGAGTCTTATTCAATCCATTTGTTTTTTAAGTACATCACCTTGTCTGCTTCTTCGATAAAACTTGTATGGCTGAATTGCATCTTAAGTTGCCATCCAATATGCTCCAAATGTGGGTTAGTCTCATTCACTTTTGCTTCAATTAAAGCCACATCAGCCTCCATCTTTGCGATCTTGTCCGCTAATCCTTCTATATTAACGACAAGGAATTCGTTGTATAGCTCTTGAGCACTTTAACTAACAAAATTTTTCTTCATGGCTTCTACTTTCTTTTTCATTTCAATCTCCAAAGTTCTCACATTCTTCACTTAAACTTTTGGATGAGAATTTGAAGTGGGGTGAGAATTCTTAATTCCATACTATTTATAGGCTTTGGATCAAGCCTAGACCCACTACACATGTTCTCAAACCACTAAACCAACTTTTAAACCCACTAAACCTAGTTTAATTCTCCAGGAAACTTAATTTAGCATTTTTCGTTAATTGTCGCGCTTAAGAGCCAAGTGTTGGCGCTTAAGCGCCAGTGCTTAATTTAGTACATGTTTGCTTAACGTCCAAATATACATTCTAACATGTCTAAGTCATCAATTAAGGTCTTAGAATCATCACTAAATCATTATATATTCAAAATACTACCATATTTTTCTTAATTAAACACAACAACATAACATTTAAAATAGAAGCACATTGATCACTATGGGTTGCCTCCCACAAAGCGCTTAGTTTAACGTCGTTAAACTGATGTAACCACTGCTTATTCTAGTTGACCCAATAACATAAGATCATTTAATTTAAGTTGATTCCCAAAAAAATAAGGTTTCAGCCTGTGACCATTCACTTTGAATATTTTCTCGGTTTTAATATCTTTGATATCCACAACTTCATAGGGATAAACTTTTATCACAACAAATGAGCCCATCCACATGGACTTAAGTTTTCCTAGAAATAATCTTAATCTTGTATTATATAACAAAACTTGTTTTCCTGGCTTAAAATTTTTAGTAAGAATCCTCCAATCATACCACATCTTCATCTTTCCTTATAAATCTTAGCACTCTCATAAGATTCATTCCTTATCTCTTCAAACTCATTTAATTGTAATAGTCTTTTCTTACCAACATCCTTTAAGTTATAATTGAATTCCTTAATAGCCCAATATGCTTTATGCTCAAGTTCAACTGATAAATGATAAGCTTTCCCAAATATTAGCCTATATTAGCCTATATGCAAATATTAGCCTATATGGGGTCATTCCTATAGGAGTTCTTTATGTAGTCCTATAAACCCACAAAGAATAATCAAGTTTGACTGACCAATCAATTTTTATTGGATTCACAGATTTTTCCAAAATTATTTTAATTTCACGATTGGATAATTCTGCCAAACCACTTATCTGAGGATGATAATCAGTAGTAAATCGATGATTAATATGGCATTTCTTAATAATTTTTGGATTATTGCATTTCTGAAATGACTTCCCCCATCAGTTATGCTCACTCTCGACATCCCAAATCTACAAAATACGTTCATTCTTAAAAACTTTACAACACTTTGAGCATCACATCGAGGTAAAACAACAACTTCTATACATTTGGATACATAGTCTACTACTAAAAATATATATAAATTTACAAAAGATGGTATAATTGATCCCATGAAATCTAATTCCCAAACATCAAATATCTCAAATTCCAACAAATAATTGAGGGGCATCTCATTTCTCCTAGAAATATTGTCTATACGTTGACATCGATCACAAGTTTTGATATAAGCATTAGCATTTCTATAGATTGTAGGCCAATAAAATTCAGATTGCAAAATTTTGTATGTTATTTTATCAACACCAAAATGTCCCCCAAAATTAGAATTATGAAATTTTTGGATAATTTCATAAGTTTCTTTTAAAGGCACATATCTTCGAATAATTAGATCCTTTCCTTGTTTATATAAAAGTGGGTCATCCCAAAAATAAGTCTTAGCTTCAAATAAAAATTTCTTTTTCTGTTGGTAAGTCAGACCATATGGTATAATGTCATTAACAATAAAGTTCAAAATGTCGGCATACCATGGAACATGCCACTCATTAATATTGAATAATTTTTCATCTGGAAACTGTTCATTAATTTCTTTTTAAAACAAAGTGATTTATCTAATTCAAGCTTGGTTGGACAAATGATCAGCAATTTG
>NW_018165590.1:26476-63798 GCF_001263595.1 Phalaenopsis equestris | reverse complement strand
ATCTTATCCGTCTTGGTTTTGCATTTTTGCATACTTTTTTTTATTAATTATTTAATAGTAGAATGATATGTATGCACAACACATTTTGTTCCAATTAAGTATGATATGAATTTATCAAAAGTATATACTATTGTTAATAATTCTTTCTCAGTTATGATATAATTAATTTGAGTTTCATTAAGAGTTCTACTAGTATAGTAAATTACTTTGAAAATTTCATCATGCTTTTGTCCTAAAACAACTCCAATAGTATAATCACTTGCATCACACATTAATCCAAAATGTTTTTTCCAATCTGGTGAAATAATAATTGGTGCAGTGACTAATTTTTCTTATAATAACTCAAAATCTTTTATGCATTCCTTATCAAAATTAAAAATTTCATCTTTTTAATGTAAATGGCATAGAGGCTTAGCAATTTCTTAAAAGTCTTTAATATATTGCCTGTAGAATCCAGCATGTCCTAAGAAACTCCTAATTTCCCTCACATTTGTTGGTTGAGGTAAATTAGCGATCACTTGAATTTTTGTAGGATCTACTTCCATACCATTTTCTGATATATGATGTTCTAAAATAATTCCTCATACTATCATAAATCGGCATTTTCCTAAGTAAGGACTAAATTTATTTCTTCACTGTGCTTAAGAACTCTTAATAAATGTTCTAAAAATGATTCAAATGAAGTTCAAAATACTTAAAAAAAATGCATAAAAAATTCAATACCTTTTTCAGTTAAATCACAAAAAATTAGCCTTCATACATCTTTGAAATGTAGCAGGGGCATTACATAAACCAAATGACATTCTTGTAAAATTAAATGTACCATAAGGACTGATAAAAGTTGTTTTCTCTTGATGCTCAGGAACTATTTGTATATGGTGATAACCTGTATATCCAACCAGAAAACAAAAGTATTTATACCCAGCTAGTCTATCTGACATTTGATCTAAAAGTAGTAGTTGAAAATGATCTTTCCTAATGACAAGATTTAATTTTCTATAATCTATGCATATTCTCCACCTTGTGACTTGTCTTGTTGGTATTAACTTGTTATGTTCATTCATAGTCACAATCACTCCTTTATTAGGAACAAAGTGAATTGGACTAACACATGCACTATCTGAAATAGGGTAGATAACTCCAACATCTAGTAAGATTTCTTTCTTAATAATTTCTTTCATAACAAAATTCAATCTCCTTTGAGAATCAGCCCTGGGATTTCAGTTTTCTTCCATATGAATTCTATGCATACAAATTGAAGGACCGATTCCTTTAATATCAGTAATTATCCATCCAAAGACTTTCTTATAATTCTTCAAAGTTTTCATTAAACTCTCTTCTTCTTCTATTATTAAATTTGAGGAAGTTATAACCGGTAATGTTGAGGAATCACCTAAAAAATCATATTTTAAATGTTAAGGAAGTAACTTCAACTCAAGTTCGGGAGGTTTTTCAATCGATGACAAAAGATTTATCTTTTTTTGTCGTGTCCAAGACTTCAAAACTTTGTCTAACATAATTTGAATCTTCCTAACTTTGAAATTGCTCTAACTCCTCTTCTTGCTAATGTTCCAACTCTTTCATTTCAAATTTCCTTTCATAAGTTGTTTTCAAATAGTATTCACTCAGATATCTTATTACATCCATTATGTAATATTAATCATCTTTACCTTTTGAAGGATACTTCATTATTTTTGAAATATTAAAAGTAACTGTTTCGTCATTGACACATATATTTAATTCCCCTTTCTGCACATCTATCATTGCTCTTCTTGTAGCTAGGAAATGTCTACCTAAAATGATAGGTATATCCTTATCTTCCACCATATCTAGCACAATGAAATCAACATGAAAGATAAATTGATACACTTCCACTAAAACATCTTTTATAACTTCTTTTAAATATGGTATTGAATGATTTGCTAATACACCTAAAATATATAGTTTTAATGTTATACCTATTTTTGAGATATTATGCTTTAATGGAAGGTATTTGTGTGTTTTTATTTCAAGTACAATAAAATGGATGAAAAATGGTGAAAGGAGTGAAAAAGGATCAAATTTAGAGCAAAAATGAAAAATGTGTGCAAATGAAATGTGGTGCCGAAGCGCCCAGTGCTGACACTTACGCTCCAATAAAACTGAGAAGGCCGCACCTAAGTGTCAATTACCTCACGCTTAAGTGTCAGAAGTGGTTACTTTATGATTTAATGAATTTGGATGAATTTTTGAAGAGGTGTTTGAAGCAACCCTTGGTGAAAATGTGGGAAATAGTTAATGGACAGGAAAATACATTCAATTAGCTTTTGAAAAGAGGCAACTCTTGGAAGATTCGTTGAATATGGACACATTTTGAAGAGACACTAAGACACCTTTTGGAAAATAATAAAAGAAGGACTTGGATTAGATTGAAGAGACTTCTTCCAGCCTTCCTCCCAATGCACGAGAGAGACTCCTACATGCCCCCATAGCCAAACCATCGATGCCTCTCTCTTAGATTAAATAGGATATTTTATTGGAGAGAAGAGAGGAGTTGTAGTGTGTGAATAGAGAGTATTGTAAGAGGAAGAGAAGAGATTTAAAGGAACTCCAAGAGTTGGTGGAGATGATTTGAGATAAGTTTTTAACTTTGTGACTACATTTGATTTTAACTTAGTCTTCTTATTTGTTTGCATGATTTTTACTTTCAAACTTAAGTGTGGTTGTGTTTTCTCCATGAATTCTGAGTAGTTTTCTTTATATTTTTTCTTAAAATGATAAGTGATTAAGTATTGGATGGAATTTGTGTGAAGTATTATTCTTTAATATTGGAATAATTTGTGATGATTTTAAACCTTGTACTTCATTTACTTCTTAATTTGGCCAATTAAGATGTTAATATTTGTTATGAGAACATGTAAGATCCATGATGGTATTGCCTCAGTCAACTAATAGTAAGAATCACATGAGATTGTATGGATGATAATTTAATTCATATGATTGAGTGCAAATAAATAGGGAAATAAACTTTGAAAGGTGTAGAATTAGAGAACTTTAGAGTGACAGGATAAAATCCCTAAATTGGTTTATAGTTTTAAGTTTTGATACATGATGTTAGCCCCCAGGTGGAGGGAGAAGAGGAAACTCTAGAGTGAGAGCTAGTATCTTCCCTACCTAACCCGCCTTCAAGGCTATTCAAAACCATTCAAACTTTAAATTCAAACTTTAAATTAGCCAATATTCTTTATACCATCTATAGTAAGAGTAAAGAATACTATTTGCTTCTATTTGACACAACAAAATTTTAATACTTCAACAAAATAATTCCTATACTTATTACTTATTCATGATAAGGACAAAATAATTCCTATACTTATTACTTATTTATGATAAGGAAAAATATATTTTATTTATATTGCCTTCATTTTACAAATATCTAGTTAAGTTATTTAGTTATTTACTTTATTTTCAATTATCAAATATTACAAAAAGAATTAAACTTTCATTATTATTATAACATCTATAGTTTGAGTAAGAATATTTTGCAAAGTAGAATTTATTATCTAATTTTTTCTGATTTTAATTGCATATTTAATTTTTTTCCCTGTGGATTTGATATTCGAGGCTTAATCAAAAAGTCATATATTACTTGATAAAGATATCTTTACTTATGTAGTATCCCATAATTAAATATAATAATTGCATTCTTATTTGCTTCAAAGTCAAGCTTTTGCCTAGCCGTTACTTAAGATCAAGCTTTTGACACCGTTGCAAAGTAACTGCATACATCATATTGTCATATAAAATCAATATCAAGTTTTTGGCGCCGTTGTTGGGGAATCAAAAATACAAAATTCTTTTTTTTTGAAGAAATTTTTAGAAAGCAAATTTATATTTTAAGAAATTCTTATTTAAAATTTTAGACTTATTATAGGAATATTGTAGTGTTATTTCTATATAAGTTCTTATTTGTGTGATTTTATTTTATGTTAGTTTTTTAATAATGTATGTGTAGTTCATGTTCTACAAGACTAGTGCCTTACAATTTTGAATTGAAAAGAACTATTAGAAAAATAAAAAAATCAAAATACAAAAAAAGACCAAAAATTTCAAGAAATGGAAAAAAAAATCAAAATACTGAAATTAATCAAGAGTTTAGAAGTTTAAGAGATTTTGCAAACCCTACGGTGGATGAACTTCATTGTAGTATACAAAAACCTAATGTAGTGGCTAATTCATTTGAACTTAAACATGCTATTATCCAAATGATATCAAATAAACAGTTTAGGGGAGCACCAACTGAAGATCCAAATTTACATCTTACCAATTTTCTAGTATTTTTTTAGAATTATATGCTTCATTTAAATAAGATGGTGTATCAGATGATGCTATGAGACTTAAACTTTTTTTCCTCTCTTACTAAGGGATAAAGCTAAGATATGGTTACATTCATTAGCACCTGGATCTATCAAAACTTGAGATGATTTAGCACAGAAATTCCTTGCTAAATATTTTCCAACATAAAAAACTGTAAAGTTTATAAATGATATTACATCTTTTTGTCAGTTTGAAGGAGAATCTATTTATGAAGCATGGGAATGATTTAAAGAACTACTAAGAAAGTGTCCACACCATACTATACAAGATTGGTTAATAATTCAAACTTTTTATAATGGATTAACTGGATCTCTTACATCCAATACCAATGTCATTGCTGGTGGTTCATTGATGTCAAAAACATTTCATGAAGCCTACACTTTAATTGAAGAAATGGCTAATAGTAATTTTCAATGGCCTTCTGAGAGGGCAAATCCTAAGAAAGTAGCCAACATTCATGAATCTGATGCATTTACCATGTTAGCAAATCAAGTTGCTACAATTTCAAGGAAGTTAAACCAATTAGAAATGGATTTTTCTCAATGAATTGCAATGATTGAATATAATTAACTAAGCCAAATGGTTTATTCTCAAGCATCATTAGAAAATTTGAATGAAATTAACTATAAGCAGAATAACCCATATTCAAACTATTATATCCTAGGTTGGAAGAACCATCCTAACTTTAACTGGAATAATACTTCGTGTGGTAAAAATTAGCTATGGGGTAAAAACTAAGTAAACCTGTTGAGAAACTGGAACAACGAAGGTAATATTAATTATAGACCTATTTATTCTCCTGGTTTTAACATTAATCCACAATTCAAGAAGAAAATGTTGTCTATAGAAAAAGTGGTGTTACAAAAGGGAAATCAACTACAAAGTCAAGGAGTTATAATTAGAAATATTGAGAATTAATTGGGATAAATAGAAAATTCATTAAGTAATAGATCCTAAAGAATACTTTCTAGTAATACAGAAGTAAATCCAAAAGACCAGAGAAAAGAGAGTAAAATCCATTCAACTTAGAAGCAGAAGAGAGTTGGAAGGTAGAGTTCAAAAAGAGATTTAAGTAGAGAGAGAAAAGAAATTGAAGAGCCTAAAGATTACTCTCTGAAAGGTTTATAAAGACCTATTTCTCTACTTAAAATTAACTTGGAAAAAACCACCATCTCCATTTCCTCAAAGACTTCGTCAATAAAAGTTAGATAAAAAATTTTCAAAATTTATGGAAATCTTTAAGGAGCTTACAATTAATATTCTATTTGCTAAAGCCTTAGAACAAATGCCAAACAATGTGATGTTCATGAAAGATAATCTTAATAAGAAAAGGAAGTTTGAAGATAATGAGACTGTTGCACTCAGGAAGGAATACAGTGCTATAATTTAGAAAAAGCTTATTAAAAAGCTTAAAGATCCTGGTAGCTTCACAATTCCATGTGCAACAAATTTTATGGAAAAGCTTTATGGGATTTAGGTGCAAGCATTAACCTTATGCAATTGTCAATATTTAAAAGATTGGGATTATGTGAAACATTCCCTACTACTGTAACTTTGTAGTTAACATATCATTCAATAACATATCCAAGGGAGTTATAGAAGATGTTTAAGTGAAAGTGGATCAATTTATCTTTCCTATTGATTTCATTGTGCTAGATATGGAGGAAGATAAAGAGATACCTATCATTTTGAGGAGACTTTTGTAGCTACATAAAGAATAATGATAGATGTGCAGAAAGGGGAATTAACTATGTGTGTTAATGATCACACAACTATGTTTAATATTTCTAAATCAATGAAGTATCCTACAAAAGGTAAAGATGATGATGTTACATAATGGATGTAATAAGATATCTGAATGAATGCCATTTAAAAACAACTTATGAAGAGAAATCTAAAATGAAAGTATTGGAACATGAGAAAGAGGAGGAATTAGATCAATTTGAAGATTATTATAAAGAAGATTCAAATTATGTTTAAGAAAGTTTTGTAGTTTTGGACAAGACAGAAAAAGATAAATCTTTTTTTCCGTTGATTGAAAAACCACCTAAAATTGAGTTAAAGTTACTTCCTGAACATTTAAAATATGCCTTTTTAGGTGATTCCTCAACATTACCAGTTATAATTTTCTCAAAATTAACTGCAGAAGAAGAAGTGAGTTTAATGAAAATTTTAAAGAATTGTAAGAAAGCCTTTGGATGGAAAATTGCTGATATTAAAGGAATGAGTCCTTCAATTTGTATGCATAGAATTCATATGGAAGAGAATTGCAAACCTAGGGCTGATTCTCAAAGGAGATTAGATCCTATTATGAATGAAGTTGTTAAGAAAGAAATTTTGAAGTGGTCAGATGCTGAAATTATCTACTCTATTTCAGATAGTGCATGAGTTAGTCCAATTCACTGCTTTCCTAAGAAAAGAGGAGTGACTGTGACTATGAATGAACATAATGAGTTAATACTAAAAGCTTTTGAGCTATTAAAATAACAATTAATCATTGCACCAATTATTGTTTCACTAAAATGGGAAAAACCTTTTGAATTAATGTGTGATGCAAGTAATTATGCTATTGGAGTTGCTTTTGGACAAAAGCATGATAAAATTTTCAAAGTAATTTACTGTGTTGGTAGGGCTCTTAATGATGATCAAATCAATTATAACACAACCGAGAAAGAGTTTTTAGCAATAATATATGCTTTTGATAAATTTAGATCAAACTTAATTGAAACCAAATGTGTTGTGCATATTGATCATTCTGCTATTAAATATTTAATGAAAAAGAAGGATGCAAAACCAAGACTGATATAATGGATTCTTTTTTTTTTCAAGAATTTGACTTTAAGATATTAGATAGCGAGGGAGCTGAGAATCAAATTGCTGACCATCTATCAAGGCATGAATTATAAAATCACTCTATTTTTAAAAAGAAATTAATGAACATTTTCCAGATGAATAATTGTTCAATATTAATGAGTGGCGTGTTCCATAGTGTGTCGACATTATGAACTTTATTGTCAGTGATACTATACCCTATGGACTGACATACCAATAGAGGATGAAATTTTTATCTCAAGTTAAGAATTATTTTTGGGATGATCCATTTTTATATAAACAAAAAAATGATCTAATTATTTGAAGATTTGTGTTTTTATAAGAAACTTATGAAATTATCCAAAAATGTCATAATTCTGATTTTGGGAGACATTTTGGTGTTGATAAAACAACTTAAAAAATTTTAAAATCTAAATTTTATTGGCCTATAATCTTTAGAGATGTTAATGATTATATCAAAACTTGTGATTGATGTCAAAGAGTAAGCAATATGTTAAAGGCCTCAATTATGTGTTGGAAGTTGAGATATTTTATATTTGGGGATTAGATTTTGTGAGACCATTTATACCATCTTTTAGAAATTTATGTATATTATTAGAAACTGACTATGTATCCAAAATGATAGAAGCTGTTGCTTTACCATGTTGTGATGCTCAAATTGTTGCCAAGTTCTTAAGAAGGAACATATTTTGTAGATTTGGGATGCTGAGGGTTATCATAACTAATGGGAAAGTCATTTCAAGAATGCAACAATGGAGAAATTATTAAAGAAATATCATATCAACCATCGAATTGCTACTGCTTATCATCCTTAGACAAGTGGTTTGGCTGAATTATCTAATTGTGAAATTAAAAGAATATTGGAAAAATATGTGAATAAAAAAAAACGGATTGGTCACTCAAACTTGATTATGCTTTGTGGGCTTATATGACTACATATAGAACTCCTATAAGAATGTCCCCATACAGGCTAATATTTGGGAAATCTTATCATTTACCAGTTGAATTTGAGCATAAAGCATATTGGGCGATTAAGGAATTCAATTATAATTTAAAGAATGATGTTAAGAAAAGTTTATTGCAATTAAATGAGCTTGAAGAGATAAGGAATGAATCTTATGAGAGTCTTAAGATTTATAAAGAAAAGATGAAGATGTGGCATGATCAGGGGATTCTTACTAAAAATCTTAAGCCAGGGAAACAAGTTTTCTTATATAATGCAAGATTAAAACTATATGTAGACATAATTAAGTCCAGGTGGATGGACCCATTTGTTGTGATAAAAGTTTATCCCTATGGAGCTGTGGATATGAAGGATCCTAAAACTGAGAAAATATTTAAAGTGAATGGTCACAGGCTGAAACTCTACTTTTTAGGGGATCAAATTAAATTAAATGATGTTATGTTGTTAGGTCAACCAGAATAAGTACTAGTTACGTCGGGTTGACAGCGTTAAACCAAACGCTTTGTGGGAGGCAACCCATACTTATCTATGTGTTTTTTGTATTGTTATGTTGTTGTGTTTTGATTTAGAAAATTATGGTAGTATTTTGAATATATAATTCTTTCGTAATTAATTATTTAGTAATGATTCTAAGACCTTAATAGATGACTTAGACATGTTTGAATGAGTATTTGAGCGTTAAGCTGACATGTGCTAA
The DNA here is from genome assembly GCF_001263595.1 of Phalaenopsis equestris. Classification (NCBI taxonomy): domain Eukaryota; kingdom Viridiplantae; phylum Streptophyta; class Magnoliopsida; order Asparagales; family Orchidaceae; genus Phalaenopsis; species Phalaenopsis equestris. The sequence continues at coordinate 54,949 of NW_018165590.1, read as the reverse complement.
ATTAAGCACCGAAGCTTAAGCGCCAACATTCGGTGCTTAAGCGCGGGAGTTTGCTAGTTTGCTAAACATGCCAAATTATGTTTCTAGAAGATTTAAATGTGGTTTAGCCAGTTTTATGTGGGTTAGTGATTTGAGAACGTGTCAAGTAGTTTTAGGCTTAGTCTAAAGCCTAAAAATAGAAGGGAATGAAGAGAATTGTCACCCACTTCAATTTTAACCCTAAAATCTAATTTTAACCCTAAAATCTAAGTTTTAACCCTAAAATCTAAGTGAAAAGTGAGAGATCTTGGAAAAATGTCATCTTAGTCAAAGTGCGCAAGAGTTATAGAACAATTTTGTAGCTATTAGTATAGAAGGAATAGAGGAGAAAATCATAAAAATTGAGGCTGACATGGATTTGATTGAAGTGAAAGTGATGGAAGTCAACACACATTTGGATCATATTTGATAAAAACTTAAGAAATAATTTAGCCATAAAAGTTTTATTGAAGAAGCAGAGAAGGCTATGTATTTGAAAAACAAATGGATTGAAGAAGAATCAACCAGTATTCTTCACCACCATTCGTTTTATTAGATTTATATTCCAAATGATCAAGAAGAAACTATTGAAAGACCAGGATTTGTTCCACTGGAAGGAGAGTGGAATTAAGTTCTTAGTTTAGTGTTTGTTTATGTTAGGTGTTGTGATGTTAGTGCTAAGTTTATTTTATTTGTTTTTAATGTTAAGTTTGTTTAGTGTTTGCACTTACGAATTATCTCATCCAAGACTTTTTAGATTGAGAAATTATGTATAAAAAATGTTTGTATTTGTTTATTAATTAATATAAGTGTTTGTTTGTGTGTAAAATTTGGTGTTATTTTGTGTTGAATTGAATTAGTAATATTGGTGAATTTTGAGAAAGAGGAGAGTTGAAGGGGAAGAAATTAGTTATTAAAGATTTATAAGACCATTTAGTGGTGGTTGACTTAGGCTAGATGTGCATTTCATTTAAAATAAAAAATATCAAAATTTTTGCACTGGCACACCCCATGCTTAAGCGCTAGACAACCCAAGAGGTAGGCGCCTAATCACTGAACCAGTCACGCTTAAGCACCGGTTCACGTAAACTGGTTCGCGAACGATGAAAGGTGAAAAATAAACCGAAAATCCCCATTTTCACCCTGATTTTGTCTTCTTCCTCCGATTTTCACAATTTTGACAGTTAGAGCTTCCTTTAAAATGGAAATTTCTTGGTGGATTCAAGCTAAATTTGTTAGATTTGATCTTCTTAAGGTAAGAGCTTCACTTCTATGTAAAAATTTTTTATTCTCACCATGTATTTTGAGCACATTATAAACTTGGCCAAAAATGACTATTCATGTTGAAAATTTTGAAAAAATCTATGAAAAAAACATAAAAATGGTATTTTAAGCTGTGATTTAGAGTTGAATTTAGGAGTTATTGTGAATTTTATGTGATTTTTAGAAATGGCCCTAAGAATGAAGAGGAGTAGGTCCTATTTTGATTCAAGAAAATTCGTTAGCTCGGGAGCTCAAGAAAGGTATAGAGATGCACTACAGTCAAGAAAACTGATTCCTGAGAGATGTTTTAAGAGTATGGGTGTAGCAGTGAAATATTTGATTGTTTGACGACAGTGACAACAATTTTGCTAGTTTTATGCTTTGGTTATGATTTCTGTTGTTCGGGGAATTGGGTCATGGTTTGTGGTTCGAGGAAAATTAGTGCCTTTCTCCCCTGAGGTAATAAATATGTTTTATCAGTTGCCCTCTAGTACGTTGTGTTTTTATTTGAATTATAGCTGACTGAGGAAGAGTTGGACGAGATTATATCGTCATTGACTGGTGGAAGAGGATTGTAACAAATGAAAGAAAAGTCAACTTCCCTACTTCAAAGTTAGATGCCACATTGAAGGCATGACACTGCTTTATTTCTACTTGTCTACTACCAACCAACCACCTCAACGGAGTTACCGAAGATAGAGCTACCTTGAACTATTGCATTCAACAGTTCAATCCAATTGACATTGGATCTCTGATTTATGAGACTATCATTAGTTCTATTGTTGTTACTACTACTGCAGGTTTGGGATTCACATCCTTAATTTTTTCCTTATGTGAGTAGGCAGGTGTTAGATTCAATAGTTGGGAAGAGATAGTGCAACCCCTGAAGCCCATTACAAGTGTTAATGTGAAGTTTTATTCACAACACTCAATCTTTGGCTGGAGAGGAGGATTTTCTAGAAGTTTAGGTGCCTCTACTTCTCATGCTTCTACCTCACGTGCATCCCATCACAAAGCGAGGCTTCTAGTTCTGATTTATAGTCACATTTATTGCAAAGAATGTTAGATAACATCAATTATACTGTGGGCAAAGTATTAAATTTTGAGAATTTTATAGATCATATGAATGGTTATATGAGAAGACATAGTGATTATAAGGAGAAATTCCGCTCATCCTTGGAAAACCTTATGAGAGGTGACCAATGTGTAGTTTTCCCTTCATATCCATGATATCCATCATATGAGCCTACTGCCTTTTGGAATAACAATGATAGTGATGATGACGAGGAGGAGGAAGATTAAATTGAGTAGTTTAATTTTTTATTGATGTGAACTTTATGTGGTACTGTTATATTGTACTGTGTTTTGTTTTGAATTGTACTTGTTGAGTCTGCTACTATTCTTTGTGTTTTGTTTTCTAGCACAGTTGGGATGTATTTATATTGTGAGTAGTTATATTTTTTTTGTGGTAGTAATTGTGACAACTGTGTTGTCTATTATATTTAGTTAGTCTGTGATGAACTTAATCCTGAAATTTAGGAATGTTTAGAATATTACAACTTTTACTTAAGAAGTTCATGTTTAAAATTTTCAATTTACTACAAGGTATTTTTTTATGTTACAGTTGTGAATTTCTGTTAGTGTGTTTGTTTGCTTTTATGTTATCCTTCACTGCTTAAACTTCTAATGAATCTCTATATGTTACAATTAAATTAAAAATTGAGCAATTAATTTTTACTCCTATTTTTAATTCTTGCACTTGTATATTTAGGATATAAAAATTTTTGTAAGCATGTTATTTTAGTTTTCATTTCTACCTATATAAATATGATGATAAAATGTTTTATCTTATTAAAAATTTAAGTTGGGGGGGGGGGATGAAATATATTTTCAAAACTAGAATTTTATTTGTTCTCAAATGTACTACAAGTGAATTTGATTTTAGATGAAAAATTGGTTATGTATATGAAGTTATATTAGGGAAGTAAAATTGATTTTAGAAATGTGTAAGAAAATTTAGTTAAAATTTTAAGTAATTAAGGAAAACTTTAATCTAAATATTATGTCACTATCTTTAGTAGAAGAAATTGTATTTTTTAAAAATATAGAAGGGTTATACTTTTACTTTCAATGCTTAAATTTATTTTATTAAAAATAATTTTCAGAACTACTATTATATTCTTAAGTAAAAGATATATATATGAACTTTGCTTTAGGAAAGGAAGAGTGGAATTTAAAATCATTAAAGACCTATCCAAATAAAATAATCCACCTGAAAAAAAAAATAATCCACCCGAAAAAAAGAAAAAAAAAGAAGAAATGAAAAAGAAAAAGAAAAAGAAAAAGAAAAAGAAAAAGAAAAAGAAAAGAAAGTTGAAATAGGGAGGAGAAGCTTAAGGATTAGTGCCTAAGGATTAGTGTCTAATCAAAAACTGGTTCCACATCAGATCTTTTTAAAGTATAAGACTTGAAAACTCTTAAGCTTAGGGATATAATATAGTGAGTATAATTATTCTTAATAATTTTTTTTAAGTGGAGAAGATAGAATGCCTAAACTCTATATTTGGAGAATTTACAAATATTTCCAAACTAGATAGAAACTCATATTTTCAGACTTCTTTACATTAAAAACACCTAAGCTAAAAGTTGGTCTCATATACTAATGTTTTTTTCTAAATTGGACAACTATATTTCTAGATCAAAATTTTTGAATATCCTAAAGAAACTCATTTACATAATCTACTTATTTTGGACTTAAAAGATTGGAGTGTCACTTAAGGACAAGTAACATTTTAAGTTTGGGGATTTTGATACACTTAAAATATATAGTCTTTTTAAAATATAAAATATATAGTCTTTATGTACACATTTTTATACTTATTTTTGAGATATTGGACTTTAATGGAAGGTATTTGAGTGTTTTTATTTCAGTTACAATCAAATGGAAGAAAAATGGTGAAAGGAGTGAAAAAGGATCAAATTTGAAGAAAAAATAAAGAAGGTGTGCAAAAGAACTGTGGCGCCTAAGCGCCCAAAGATGGCGCTTACCCTCCAGTAAAACTGAGAAGGCTGCACCTAAGCGCCAATTACCTCGCGCTTAAGTGCCAAAAGTAGTTACTTTATGATTCAATGAAATTGGTCAAATTTTTGAAGAGGTTTTTGAAACAACCTTTGGCAAAAATGTCGGAAATAGTTAATGGAAACAAAAATACATTCAATTGGCTTTTGAAAGGAGGCAATGATACACCTAAAATATATAATATTTATGTACACATTTTTATACCTATTTTTGAGATATTGTGCTTCAATGGATAGTATTTATGTGTTTTTCTTTCAGGTACAATCAAATGGATGAAAAATCGTCAAAGGACTAAAAAAGGATAAACTTTGGAGAAAAAATGAAGAAGGTGTGCAAAAGAACATTGGCGCATAAGCGCCCAGAACTAGCGCTTACGCACCAGTAAAATAGAGAAGGCCGCTCCTAAGCACCCAATACCTCGAGCTTCAGTACCAAAAGTAGTTACTTGGTGATTCAATTAATTTGGAAGAATTTTCAAAGAGGTGTTTGAAGCAACCCTTGGTGAAAAAGTGGAAATTAGTTAATGCACACGAAAATACATTCAATCATTTTACAACTATCTAGTTAAATTTAGTTAGTTGTTTCTTTGCTTTCAATTATCAAAAATTTACAAAAAGAATCATTCTTTTAATCCTATTATTGCATCTAAAGATTGAGTAAGAATATTTTGTTAAGAAAAATTTATTACCTAATATCTTCTAATTTTAGTTGCATATTGAGTCTTGTCCCCATGGGCTCGATATTCAGAGCTTAATCAAAAAGTCTTATATTACTTAATAAATTTACATATACTTGCGTAATATCCCATATTTAAATGTAATTGTAATCTTATTTGCTTCAAAGTCAAGTTTTTTTTCTAGCTGTTGCTGGTGATTAAGTTCTTGACATCATTGCAAAGTAAGAAATATAAGTAAGGAATAAATTAAGAATATAACCGCATACATCGTATTGACATATAAAATTGGGATCAAGTTTTTGGCTCTGTTGCCGGAGACAAAATACAAAATTTTTGAAGAATTTTTCAGAAAGCAAATTTCTATTTTTAGAAAGTCTTATTTAAACTTTTAGAATTATTATAGGAATGTTGTACTGTTATTTTTATATAAAGTTCTTGTTTGTGTGTTTTTTTATTATTTTATGTGTTTCGTAGTAATGTATGCGTAGTTCAGGTTCTACAGGACTAGTGCCCTACAATTTTGAATTAGAAAGAGTTATTAGAAAAAATTACAAACCCAAAATTACTAAAAAAATAAAAACCTCAAGAAATGACAAATCAAAATAATTAAAATGCTGAAATTGATCAAGTGTTTAGACCTCTAAGAGATTATGCAAATCCTACGGTAAATGAACTTCATTGTAGTATTCAAAAACATGTTATCATGGCTAATTCATTTGAACTTAAACATGTTATTATCCAAATGACATCAGATAATCAGTTTGGGGGTGTTGACTTCACTTTTGGTTAAGGTTTAGTTTTTCCTCTTTAGTAGCCTAGGGTCTAGCCATAGAACTTTCCTGTTGACTATTCCTAGAAAACTAGAGAAGGAACACTCACCATTAGAAATTCTACCCTCTTCTTTACTCAAATTGAAGCTATATATTGGTCCTAAACTTTAGCTCTTAGTAGGTGGGGTCATTATGGGGGAGCTCAAGGAGAGTTCCCATAGAACTATTTGACCTTAGGGTTAAACCTAGGTGTTGGTCTGGGGCTAAGACACTCACTTTCACTCACTACACTCACTCTCACTCACAATCCCTCACAACCCTAAACCCAGTGTTTGTCGACTTTGATCTCTTGATCTTTTGAGAGACTCATGTAGATGGTCCCCTAAACCCACTAGCCCTAGGCTAGGGTTTAGCTAAGACCAGTACATAGAGGACCCAAATGGGGACTCCATTGGTCCATAGCTCAGGTAGTTGGCACCCAAATTCTATAAAAAATATCCAACTTGGCCTTTTGCCCTAAAATCCCCCAAATTACCTAGATACCCTTGGAGCCCTAAATTTGACCAAAATTCTCAAAATTCCCAAATCCACCCAAAATACCCAAATTTGTCCAAAAATCATTTCAAACCCTTTCAAAATACCCAAGTTACCCAAAATAACCCAAAAATTCTAAATTTACAAAAATATCCCCAAAATGGCCAAAATTACAAAAATACCCTTGACATTTCCCAAAACCTCCAAAATCACTCCAAATGTCTCCAAAACCAATTTGGACCCTTCAATTGAACCCAATTTGGCCAATTTGACCATTTTGACCAAAACCCCCAAATTGCCTTTAAAGGCCTAATTTCCTCAAATTCACCTTAAATATCCATCAATTTGGCCCAAATTTCCCAAATTTTGAATTCTAAACTCTTCATAACAGTCCTACACACCAAATTTGACCTTAAATTGGCCTTTTTGAAGCCTTAATTGCATTCAATTTTAACCCAAGTCCAAAAATTCCTAAATTTGCCCCAAATTGGCCATACATCCAAATTCCACCAAATTGATTGCCCTAACCCCAAAATTGACACCAAATTTATGTTAAAAACTCTTCATTATGTTCCTATAGACCATTCTCAACAATCAATTTGGACTTAGCCCAATCTAGACCCAATTTTAGCCCAACATGTCCAAATTGACCAAAATTCTAAAATCCTCAAATTGAACCCCCAATTGTACTCAAAATCATTTCAATTTTTCACCAAAAATTTTCATTTTAATCATCTACACAATGTTGATCAATCAATTGGGCTCAACGTCATGGCTAACCTAACCCAAACCCAACTTTTGGCCATTTAGACCCACATTGAACCCATGCACAAAAATTGACCAAGGCAAGACTTCTACAGCTAATTTTTGGACCCTAGTGACCAAGCTAGACTCACTTAACCCACCCTAGATGAGCCATGGACCAAAGGTCCCATAAATTAAGGTATTTCTTTCTTAAATTTCTTAAGCCAAAGAGATCTTTGCTAAAATCCATCACCAACCCAAATTAATGGTTGTGACAGATTCCTCCGGCTCACCTGACCTCTTAGCCACCTTTAGCCTCCTCCCCTAGCCCTGTCGACTGGCCTAGTCAACAGAGAACCTCAAAATTGAGGGAAACCATCCCTAAATCAAACCCAATCTCAACCCTAGGGGCTAGATCACCTTGATTAAGCTTTAGAGCTTATTGGCCCACCATCTCGGCAGAATATTGCACCCAAGGCCAAGCCCTAAGATCCACTCTTTGGCCATGGCTATAAAATGGCCTCTTCACTGCCAAAGGAAGGGTGCTGAAATTTTCTCTAGGAGACCCTTCCAAATTGCTCTCATAGCCTAATTAAGTCCTCCTCAGTGCAACCTAACCACCCCCTTACCCTCATTTCTCTCGCCGGAGCTCAATTTTCGAGCTCAAATCCTTGTCAGAGACAAGAAATTCTCCAACATGCCTCTACAATGCACTAAATCTCAATTGAACTCACCCACACCATCACCACAGTGAAAGGAGAAGAAGCCCCATCAAATACCCCTCACAAAGAGCCTCCACATTAGACTTTGATCAACACCCAAATTCGGCCTTGATCGAATTTAAGTCTAGACCTTTCACCATGACCAGAGGCCCAATCCCTAGCCTCCTTGGACCTCCATGAATGTGTCGAGAACATCTGATTGAAGCTTCCCTTCTCAGAGCAAAGGTATTGAAATTTCCCTCTTCCCGAGCCTATTTTGATTCTCTACGTGTTTAGGCTTAGTTTAATGGCATGTTTACCGTATGAATATGTTTGTCTCACTTAGACGAGTCCATAGGATCAAACCTAAGATCATTTGGTTGAGAAATGAGGGAGATCTTAAGGTTTTAGGGTTGATGGTTGATCCTGATATTCTTTTTTATGTGTAGAATTTAAGAAGTTGACACCACTACTTGAAGATTTTAATCCCCGGTAATGACACCGAAAACTTGATTCCAAGCAAAGTAAGATTTTAATTATATTTCTAGGGATTCTACGCAAGTATACATATTGTTATCAAGTAATATAGGGCTTTCTGATTAAGCCCAGAATATCGATCCCACAGAGATTGAGGTTAATTACGGCGACTTTCAAGAGAAATCCTAGTTTAAAATAACACGCCCTAGCTTGGAAGATCGATAAAAGTTTGGTTTTGATTTTATCCTACAATTATCACTACAATACTACTTTTACTTCTAAATTAAAATACTTAGTGAAAATAAGAAAGTGGAGTTTTTAATATATTAAAAGTACCCTTCCTCATGCAATGAAAGTAGTGACATGTGTAAAAGTAAAACAATAGTGAGTGAGATTGTGAAAAATAAGAACAATTATATTCTTTACCCTTACTAGAGATGTTATAAAGAACATTGGTTAATCTAAAGTTTGAATAGTTTTGAAGAAGGGCTAGGGAGGGAAGATACTAGCTCTCACTCTAGAGTTCCTTCTTATCCCTCCACCTGGAGGCTAACATCTCACATCAAAACCTAAAACAATAGACCAAATTAGGGGCTTTAGCCTGTCACTATAAAGTCCTCTAATTCTACACCCTTTAAAGATTATTTCCCTATTTATTTGCATATAACTATATGGACTATATTCTCATCCATACAATCTCATATGATTCTACCATAGTTGATTGAGACAATACCATCCCAGATCTTATATGTTCTCACAACAGATTTTAACTTGCAAGTTGATAAAGTTTACATGTAAATGAAGAACAAAGTAAAATCATCATAATATAGTCTCACTCTACGCGATTCTATATCCTACACATGCATACTAATTCATTACAAGAGGGAAGAGTAAGGAAAACTATTCACTACACATGGAGAAACAATAAGAGCTTTTCATTGAACAAGACTTTGAAACCATATAAACAAAGTAGTAAATTCAAATCAACATACAATGAAAATACTTATCTCTATTATAAATCAAACTCTCCTCGTATAACAAAAGTAATCTCCTTACAATCCTCTCCAAGAACAAAGATAAAAGAAAAGAAGAAATCTCTCACTCTCTCTTTCTTCCTCACCTTGCCACCCCACTTGGGGCTCACGCCCAAGCCTTATTCTTCTTCTCCAAGCCTTTTTCTCTTATTCTAATTAATTCAAGAGTCTAAAAGATATTTTTAAAACATTTCCAAGCCTTTTTTTATAATTTCCCAAGAGATGCTTAAGTGTCTCTTCAAAACTGTCCATATTCATTGAATCTTCCAAATGGTGCCTTAAGGGCCTCTTAAAAACTCCATATAACCACTCCAAATTCTTCTAGAAAGTCCATTTTATCAATTAAAATAAATTCCCCAAGATATGCACGAAGCACCGCTTCAAAAATTGTCCAAATCCGACGTATATTCTAGAAGCTATGTTGAAAACCGTCACCGACGCCTAAGCGCAGATTCTAGGGTGCTTAAGCGCCCCATCTCTGTCTGATGGCGCCTAATCGCCATTTTGGGCACTTAAGTGCTGGGCACAGGCACTTAAGTGTCCGGTTTAGGTCCCCATGGCTCTGGTGTGCCCCGATTTGACCCGATTTGCTCCGGTTTGCTCCGTTTTGGTCCATTTTTGTTCCTTTTGCTCCAATTGCTCCAAATTCTTCAATTTGATGTACCTACAACCAAAAACACAAGAAAACATACCTATAAAATGAAATATCATTACAAAATAAAGAATAAAAAGTAGTAAATTTTTAGGCGTATCAACGGTCACGAGTTTTGGCTATCGGGGACGATGACAAAGAGCCGTTTGATGGCGCGTGTATCAAACGGACGGGCGAGATGAAGCCAAACAGCGTTTCGATACATAAAGCGTGAGCCAAGTTAGTGTCTACGTGGATGATGACGTCCAACCAAAGCATGCCACGTAGAGATTTTAAGACGCCGTAGGTTGATGCGGCGCCGCGTGTTTGAATAGAAAAATAGGGGTTTTCTATTTATTTAAATACCCATAACTTTGAAAAATCATATCTTTGCACAAAAAAATCACAAAAGTAAAAGAAAAATACCCTAGTGCTCAGTGAACAGAGGATAACAATGTGAAAATAGTCTGAAGTTTATTTGATGCATATTTTTTTTAATTAATTAAATACTGTTCTAAGTATTTTGATTCTCCATGCATTCAAGTATTTCACCACGGCTTGATATTTTGGCATGTTGTTGCTTCTATTATGAGGGATATTCCATAATTTTTCCAAAGTCAGAGAAGAGCCCTAGACAGAGATCCATATTTTTCAAGTTTATGTCTCTCATTTGCATAAATTAATCCTGATAATAAGCATGTTGCTTAAAAAAATACAAGAAAATTTTTGTAGGTTCACTGTGACTAGAGAACCCTAAAAAAATTTTTCATGAGCCAAGTCATTAAGAACACACCTAATTTTCATAAAACCCTAAGATATAAAGAAAATTAATTTAGGAAAAATAAACATCTAAATGACTTGATTTTTATTCTCTACTGTAATTTAAAGTTCAGAGGACTCCCCATAAAAATTTTAGAACATTTGGAGTTCATTTGACAACCTAATTTGATTTTCAAATTAAATAGCATTTTTGACACTAAAATAATTTTTAACAATCAAAACATAACTTAAAAAATTATAAAATTGGTGTTGGGAGTTCTTTGTGATCAGAAGGATTTTCTAAAAATAAAATTGTAATTAAAATAAAAATTCCATTTTTTAAGCATAGTTTGAATATTTAAATAATAACAAAATAATAAAAAACATAAAATTAATAAAATTCATGAAAATGTTCTAAATTATTTCCAAAGTACTTAGGAGCAATTGAAATATTTTTTCCTAATTTTCTAAGTGAAGACATTGAATTTTAAAACCTTAAAAAAATAATTTTCAAAGGCTACAAAAGGATTTTTTTTAATTTTTCATCTAAATAATTCTAATAATTAAAAAAAATCATGAAAATGTGAAATTCACTCTTCTGGGTTCTTTGACTTTAAAGAGATTTAATAAAAATGAAAAAGCTTAATTTTCCATATTTGAAATATGTTATAATTAATTAATACTTTAGAACATAAAATAAAATAAAACTCAAAAAGTCATGAAATTTGGTCCAAGTGATTCTCTGGTCTAGGTCTACCTCCAGTAAAAAAATCAAGTAATTTAGCTTTGCCTTGGTTAAGTTATTGAATTTTCTTTAAAAAATTCTATTTTTGCATGTAAATAATCATGTAAATTAACTTAAATTTTGAAAAATCACATTTTCACCTTTGATTTCTTAATTGACTCATGAGTGAGGTAGGATAAAAATCCCAAAGTCATTTGAATTAAATTTGATGAATTATGAAGTGATAGATCTTTAGGGGTAAAAGTGCAATTTTGAAAATCTACCCCTAATTAACATTTAGGCTTAATTCAAGAGGGTAAAATGGGCAAAATTTGATCTCAATTAACATGTTTAGATGATTGAAACATAAGGGATTAATTAGTAGAAACCAATTTCATTTTTCTTAATCAAAGGATAAATTTGCAATTTCCTAAAATCATTAAAATTTGAAGATCTATTAAATTAAATGATCCTAGACTTCGGGGTATGATTTTGGATGATAATAACTTACTAATTTAATATCTCTATCTGGTGTTCAAATGACATCCAAACCTTTTGATGATGAATCACTATCACTTAAAATTCAATTTCGTTTAAAAATTACTAATATGTCCACCAAGGTTCTAAAGGCTTAGTAGTGACCTAGGCTAAATCAAATTTGGTTAAATGAGGATTAGAAAAGTGAATGTAACTAGAAATTGAACAACTTTAAAACACTGCAAGCCCAAGTTAAAGCTGAGATTGCCTAAGTGTCTTAATAGCATTAACTTGCCCCTTTTAAAGGTATTCACCCACATAATTCTCAAATAAAATGATAAATGATAATTACTCTACTCTTAGAGATAATTGAAACATTGATATTCACTGAATACAAGAGGTATTTATAGGATGAGTTATTAAGCAACATAATAAGTTTAAATGAGCTTGAGATTTTTCATCAGGTGGTGAGACGGAAGCATGGATCTGCTTCTTTCTCCCAACCTTTTAGATACCTCGGAGGTCTACTAAACTTAGTGTGTTTTGCTTAATGAAATCATCCTTAGATGAATTATTAGGGGTTCACAAAGATATGATTTAGGATTTGGTAGATCACCAAAACCTTATTTCCCCACTTTACATTGCTCTCACATGCATTTTGAGTTTTAGTTGAAGATGACGGGAAGACCATCCAGGTAGACCATCTTCACATGTATTTTGGTTCATCTTCTGGCAACTCCACTGAGGAGAAGTTTTTCTCTCCATTTAAATTAGGAAATATTATCTTCATACATCGGTAATGTGTTCATGTCCCTCATGGACCAAATTACCCTTCTTCCGTTGACATGCTCCACCCATTTCTTTCTTGGGTAAGTATGTTCAAATCCTTCAAACTTTATGACCGTTTGTTCAATCACCTTTGAACAGAGAGGTTCAGGAGGCCATTAAGAACTTTTTTTAATCTTCATGTGGGGTAGGACCCCCAATAGGTGTGTTGGTGGACTAGTTCCACCCAGGCATTGTACGTTGATAGTTTGGTCCCGCACTCGGTCCTAAACACTTCACGTCTCTTTTTAGAGTTTGATTTGCTAATTTGCAAATTAAATTGAATTGTGTCATGCTGCGTGCACTTTAAAACTTCTTTCTTTAATCAAATTTTTGAAAAGGTGTTTGAAATAACCCTTGGTGAAAACGTGAGAAATAGTTAATGGACACAAAAATACATTCAATTGGCTTTTGAAAGGAGGCAACTCTTAGAAGATTAATTGAATTTGGACACATTTTGAAGAGACACCAAGGCTCTGATTATAAAATTATAAAAGAAGACTTGGATGGAAGAACCGAGGGATCGCTAGCCCCTACTAGTCGCCCACATACTCCGCCGACGCCCATAGCCACGCATGCCACCGCCCCCTTTTAATTTTTATTTTGAGTGGTAATTTGTATTGTAAGTGAAAGAAGAGATTCAAAAGAAATTCAAGATTTTGGTGGAGATGATTTGAGATAAGTTTTTATCTTGGTGAATACATTTGAATTTAATTTAGACTTCTAGTTTGTTTGCATGATTTTTACTTTCAAACTTAAGTGTGTTTGTTTTTTCTCCATGAATTCTGAATAGTTTTCTTTATATTTTCTTTAAAATGATAAACGATTAAGTATTTTATGGAAGTTGTGTGATGTGTTAACCTTTAATGTTGGAATAAGTTGTGATGATTTTAAACCTTGTACTTCATTTACTTCTTGATTTGGCCAATTAAGATGTTAACATCTGTTGTGAGAACTTGTAAGATTGAAGATGGTATTGTATTTGTCAACAAATGGTAAAAATCACATTGTATAGATGAGAATGTAATTCATATGATTGAGTACAAATAAATAAATAAATAAACTTAAAAGGGTGTAGAATTAGAGAACTTTAGAGTGATAGGCTAAAGCCCCCAATATGGTATATAGTTTTAGGTATTGATATGAGATGTTAGCCCTTAGGTGGAGGGAGACAAGGGAACTCTAGAGTGAGAGCTAGTATCTCCACTACCTAACCTATCTTTAAGACTATTTAAACTTTAAATTAGCCAATGCTCATTATTGCATCTCTAGTAAGGGTTATTGCTCCGATTTAGCATAGCACAATTTGAATGCTTCAACAACAAAATTCTTATACTTGTTATTGATTCATGGCAAAGAAAAAGTTATTTTATTTATATGGCCTTCATCTTACAAATATCTAGTTAAATTTAGTTAGTTATTTACTTTGCTTTCAATTATAAAAAAAATTACAAAAAGAATCAAACTTTCATTCCTATTATTACATCTAAAGTTTGAGTAAGAATATTTTGCTAAGTAGAATTTGTTATCTAATATCTTCTGATTTTAGTTGCATACTGTGTCTTGTCCCCGTGGGTTTGATAATCAGGGCTTAATCAAAAGTTCTATATTACTAGATAATGATACATATACTTGCATAGTTTCCCATATTTAAATAAAATAATTGTAATCTTATTTGCTTTGAAGTCAAACTTTTTGCCTAGCTGTTGACGGTGATCAAGTTTTTGGTGTCGTTGCAAAGAAAGAAATATAAGTAAGGAATACATTAAGAATATAACCACATAAATTGTATTGACATATAAAATCTGGATCAAGCCACTCTTGGAAGATTCATTGAATGTGGACACATTTTGAAGAGACAGTAAGACACCTTTTGGAAAATAATTAAAGACGGACTTGAATTAGATTGAAGAGACTTCTTCCAGCCTTCCTCCCATGAAGAAGGACTTGAATTAGATTGAAGAGACCTCTTCCAGCCTTCCTCCCAATGCACGAGAGAGACTCCTACATGCCCCCATAGCCACACCATCAATACTAACACACTACAACTCCTCAATTTCTTCTCTCTAAAAGTATCCTAATTAATCTATGATGAGAGTGGTAGAAAGAAGTCTCAAAGAGAGGGGGTGGCAGTGACTTCATAGCTAATTGAGTCTCTTTGATCATGCAATCCAAGTCTTCTTTTATTATTTTCTAAAAGGTGCTTTGGTGTCTCTTCCTTTGGTGTCTCTTGCTTTGGTGTCTCTTCAAAAATGTGTCCACATTCAATGAATCTTCCAAAATTTGTCTTCTTTCAATAGCCATCTAAATGTATTTTCATGCCCATTGAAAATAAACCACATTTTCACCAAGATTTGCTTCAAACACCCCTTAAAAATTTGTCCAAGTTCATTGAATTTTCAAATAACTACCTTTGACATGTAAGCACGAGGTATGTGGTGCTTAGGCGTGGCCTTCCCTATTTTCCTGGTGCTTAAGCGCCAGTCCTGAGCACTTAGGTGCCACAGTTAATCTTGATACATTCTTCATTTTTGCTCCAAATTTGATCTTTTTTCACTCCTTTCACCAGCTTTTATCCATTTGACTTTACTTGAAAGAAAAAAACACAAATACGTTCCATTAAAGTGCAGCATCCTCAAAAATAGGTATAAAAATGTGTACATTAATGCTATGTATTTTAGGTGTATCAGTGTGTTGTTTTATTTTATGTAATTTTTACATCATTTATGCGTAGTTTTGGATCAAAAAGTTTAGTGCCTTACAATTCTGAATTGTAACAAACTATTAGAAAATTTTGAAAACAAGGTAGACTTCATAATTCTCAAGAAATGACAAACACATCACAAAATAATATTGAAATTCAAACAGCTAAAATGAACATCATAATTTACAAAAACCTTTAAGGGATTATCCAAACCCTACAGTAGATGAAATTCATTTAAGCATTCAAACTTCTGCTGTAGATGCTAACTCATTTGAACTTAAACCTTCTATCATACAAATGATACAAAATAATCAGTTTGGAGGAACACCATCTGAGAATCCTACTTTACATTTAGCTAGTTTTTTAGAACTGTGTGCTACATTTAAATATGTTGGCGTATCAAATGATGCCGTCAGACTTAGACTTTTTCCTTTTTCACTAAGGGATAAAGTTAAGATGTGGTTAAATTTGTTAGCACCTGGATCTATTAGAACTTGGGGAGATTTAGCTCAAAAATTTTTGGCTATGTATTTTCCACCTTAAAAAATTACGAAGCTCAGAAATGATATTAATTCTTTTACTCAGTATGAAGGAGAGTCTATATATAAAGCTTGGGAAGAAATTAAGGAACTCCTTAGAAAGTGTCCACATCATGCTTTGCCAGACTGGTTGGTCATCCAAAATTTTTATAATGGGTTAGTAGGATCCCTTAGATCTATTATAGATACTGTTGCTGGATGTTCATTAATGTCTAAACCCTTTGATTAAGCTTATTCATTAATTGAAGAAATGACTACAAATAATTTTCAATAGACTTCTAATAGGGTAAATCTTAAGAAAGTAGCTAATATTCATGATAACGATGTTATTTTAATGGTTGCAGGTCAAGTTGCTACATTATCTATAAAGATAGACCAAATTTGAATGAATTTTTCTCCAACATAAAAAATGGTTAAAGAAAATTCATTAGGACAAATAATTGATTCTCATACTTCATTGGAAACTATAAATGCTATCAACATACCCAATAACCCATATTCAAATTATTAAATTATTACAACCCAGCAACCCAGGATGGAAAAAACCATCCTAACTTTAATTGGAACAACAATCATGGTGGTGGAAGTCAACAATGAGTTAATACTCAAGTTAACCCATTGGGAAATTGGAACAACCAGGGCGGTTTTAACTTTAGACCTACTTATCCTCCTAGATTTAATCAACAAGTTAAGGAGAAGAAGTTGTCTATGGAAGAACTGGTGTTGCCAATGGGTAACCATTTACAAAGTCAAAGTGCTGCTATTAGAAATATGGAGAATCAATAAGGACAAATTGTTAATGCACTTAGTAATAGGCCTCAAGGAACACTTCCTAGTAATGTAGAGATTAATCCTAAAGAAAAACGTAAAGAGCCAGAGCAAGTTAAATCAGTCTAACTAAGAAGTAAAAAGGAATTAAATGTTGTAGTTCAAAAAGGAATTGAAGTTGAGAGAGAAGTGGAAGAAATTGAGAGACCTGAAGAGATTACTCTTAAGGAAGCAGAAACATGTAAATCTCCCACTAAGATTAATTTAGAAAGACCCCCACCACTTTTTCTTCAAGAACATAAACAACAAAAAATAAATCAATAAATTTCAAAATTTTTTGAAATATTCAAGAAGCTTACAATTAATATCCCTTTTGTTGAGGCTTTGGAACAGATGCCAAGTTATGCCAAATTTATGATAGAAATTTAGAAAAAAAGGGAAGTTTGTAGATCACTAGACTGTTGCACTTAGTGAAAAATGGAGCACAGTAATTTAGAAAAAGCACCCTAGAAATCTCAAAGATTCTGGTTGCTTTACCATACCTTGTGCAATTAAAAAGAAATTTTGTGGAAAAGCTTTATGTGATTTAGGAGTGAGCATTATCCTTATGCCACTATCTACATTCAAAAGGTTAGGCTTAGGACCTATTTCTCCCTCTATTATAACCTTCAATTAGCGAATCAATTTATCACTTATCCTAAAGGGGTTATAGAAGATGTACTGGTCAAAGTGGATAAATTTATCTTCCATGTTGATTTTATTGTACTAGATATGGAAGGGGGGGGGTAAAGTTGATTAGACTGATAGTGGTTAGGATCCCACGATTCTCTCATTCCAATACCACTATTTTTTTTTAATTTACTTAGTCTAAATAAGTGGTTAAACTCATTTAAATTGGGGAGATCTCGCTAGCAACAATTGTTTACCTCATCCGGGGGACTCCAGTAAATTCAAAAGGACGTATTATGTTATTTATTTTTTTTAAGTGTTGTTTAATTTTTGAAAAAGTTTATCTTAATTTTGAAAATTGTTGTTTTGGCTTTTGAAATGTGTTTCAACCAAGCATGTATAATACATTAAAGCAGCAATAAATTGTTGAAACAAAATCACAATAAACAAACTGTAAATGTGTATGTGTCATCTTCTCGCTGCTCCTACAAAAATTTTAGCATTCATAATCACTTATATATTGTAAAGTGAAAGGTAAGAGCAACTACTAAGTAGTAATGAAGCCTTAATGGTTTAAGTTCAAAAGAGACCACAATTCATAACTTGGTGGGTTGCCTAAGGGTTTTAAGGATGATTTTCTTGAACAAAGCATAATAAGTTCAATTGTTCTTTAAAATATCCAAAAGATTATAAAAATTTTTGGGGCATAGCCCTAAACAAATCTCAAGAAACTTTTAGAATACCTCGAGTTCATTTGAACTTATTATGTTGTTGAGTAGATCACCCCGAGGTTTGTTAGGTTTAAGCTGTGCTCAGTGTTATATCTTTATTAACCCATGAGAGAGGGGTCAAGCAAGCTTGATCTTGTAGTGTTTGAAAGTTATTAATTATGGTTCATTTTCCAACTAACATTCAAGTTTTTTTATGTTAAGCTTAGCTCACTACAATGCTCAAAAGACACTGGGGGTAAATGTGTAATTTTAAAAAAAGTCATATTAAGAAGATTTAATTAAAAGATTAACCTATGACTCAACCATTGGTTTGAGGTTGTAGAGTAGTGGATTATTGACTTCCTATCTTTTGTCCCAAATATTTAAATCATTCAAGTCAATTTCATCTTCCAATGTTCAATAATTTGAATAATTACATTTATACCCTTCTTTTCTAAAAATGTAGGTTAATTGATTTATACCTCTTACCCTCTTGTTTCAATCACCTTAGAATATTGTTTAGGCTCATATATTGCCTTTTAAACCCATACCTCACCCTAAATTTTAATTCGGGGGTGAAAGGATGGAAATTACAATTTTGCTCCTAAGGGTCCTATCTTCATAAGTATTTTAAATTAATTCAAATGGGCTTGAACAATTTTTGACCAATCTCGCATTGATTAATTAAGGTACTAGAGAAGAAATCATATTTTTCTACCTTTTATTTTATTTTTTATAATTATTTTAGTACTAAAATGAGAACTTCCAAAGTAAATTCATTTAATCAACCAAAGTAAAGTTTCTGTCCTTAAAAAAATTATTGGAAGTTCACCTAGGTAAGAGAACCACTTGGGCTAAATTCCATGAATTTTTGATTTATTTTTTAATTACTATTATTATTTGTTTATTTTGATGTTGAATAAAAAAGAAAATGTATTTTATTTTTAAAAATTAAATTTATATTTTTCATTTATCTCTCTGACTTCAATAAACTCAGCAAAATTCATTTTATATATTTTTTTATATTTTTTTTTAGAATTACTTTAGTGAGAAATTAAGGAAATAGCAAAATTCATTTTATATATTTTTTTATATTTAATTTTTTTAGAATTACTTTAGTGAGAAATTAAGGAAAATACTTTTTTAAGCATTTAAAAATACATAACTTTATTTAGAAAATTAGAAAAAATATTTTAATTGATTCCAAGTCAACGGAAAACAATTAGAGACATTTTGGTGCATTTTTTGTATTTTTGCATTTTTAAGCATTTAAAATACATAACTTTATTTAGAAAATGATTTTTTTGGAGTTTTTAATTATTTTTAAATTGAAAAATAGCCAAAAAAATAGACTATTTATTTTAATATCAATTTATTTATTTTTAGGATGCCTTTGGTCACAAGGAACACTTCAAACCACTTTTATACTTTTTCTATTTATATTTTAATTATTACAATTATTTTAGTGCAAAAATCTCATTTTCCTTGAAAAATAGACTTTGATGATCAAATCAATTCATATTCACTTCAAATTTTTACAGAGGCTTCTCATAACTTAAAATCATCATTATATTCACTATGAATCATTTTTTATGATTTTTGTGATTATAATTTATTTATTTAATTTTTTATGGGTTTTAATGAGTTAAATTAAGAAATTGTATTTTAAAAATATTTAAACTTAGGCTTTATTTTTCATACACTCCTCTAACCATAGTGAACCTACCAAAGCAAAACCTATATTTTTCTAATTTTTTTAATTTATATAATTAGTTATGATTTAATGAAGGTTTAGTGTATTTAATTATTTTAAAAATATAAATTAAATAATTTTGATTTTTGGTCTACATGATTTTCCTCTATTCACTGAGCATAAGAGTAATTTTATTTTATTTTTATAATTTTTCCACAGCAAGTTATGAATTTTTGAATTTTTCTAAATTAATTAAATAAAAAAGCCTAATTTTCTATATATCCACGCTGGAGCCAGCACAACCTGCGACCCGTCGAAGCCCCACGCGTGATGTGTATTAGATGCCACCTTCTGAGTTAGCTGCCATGCATCGACGCTTTATGTTCTATCTGATCCGTCCGACCGATACACGCGCGATTGGAGGGCTCTTGGTCATCGCCCCCAAATGACCTAACCCGTAAACCGTTCATTTCTAAACTTAATTTCTCCCTCTATTCTCAACTAAATCATGCAAGGTTTGTTCCTTCACCAGCATCTACTGAACGCGAACAAATCTATACGGTTGCATGCTCATGAAATCAAACTTCTTTTCACAATTGGTGAAACCAAGGAAAAAATTAGGGTTGGTTGTTTATACCTTTGTCCAAGAGGTGAGGCCTTGATTAGGTGCTTGCAGAAGCTTCAGTGGAACCCAAAAACCCTCCTTGAAGTGTCACCTTCCTCTTGTATGATGTTTAGGAAGGAATTCAATCGAAGGGTGGCACAGACTAGATCTAGCTCTATGGCAGAGGGCTCAAATGATGGTGCTTTTTGTGGGAAACTTCCTCTCTTGCTTTGGTGAAGGTTAAGAGTGAGTTAATTTGGGGAATTGATTGAGTTGGACAGATGGCTGTGAGAATTCTTGATTTTTGAATTTAAAATTAGGGCTAATCAGTGGGAATTATGACATGAAAATGGTGAGGATTGCCTTCTTAGAGTTGTAAATGGTTCAATTGAAAATTTGGCAGAGTTTTTTTAGAGTTTTAGCACAGTTCTCTCTTTGGTTGTGGGAGGTCTTCCTTTTATAGAGGAGGCTCTTGTGGCCAATAGGGCAGGCCAAGGTGGCAAAGCAGCTGCTTAGGTGGAGGGAAGAAAGGCTATGATGGCCAATTGGAGTGAGACAGCTCATGTGAGTTGAATTTTGGGTTTTATCCATTGGGCCCTCTCGGGCATGAGGTTTTTTGAAAGTTGAGGTGGTCTATCGGCTAGGGTCAGGTCACCTTTGAGCTTAGAGAGGTCAGGGGGACTGAGTGGTTAGCTCAATTTGGTTTTAGGTAAGCCCAAGGCATTTTTCCAAAGGGGAAGTGAGGTTTTGGCAAATTAAACTAGGGTTGGTTCATCCCCTTGGTCCAATGGTTAGATCTGGTTCTAAAGTGGTTATAGTACTGAGGCTGACGCTAGGGAAGATTTGGATGAGGTCAAATGGCTGGCTTGGTCATGAGAGAGAGAACTAAATGTATCATGAGGAGGGAAAATCCAAGTGAAGGAGGGAGAGGGAAGAGTCACCTCTTATTACCATTTTTAGAAATTTTGACTTTGTGATGTCCATGTAGGGCTCCATGGGACATGTCATGCTATGTATGATACCATGGGGAACTTGCATGCAAAAGGAAATTTATTTTTATGAAATTTTTGGGGAGAAGATGTCATCATGCCCAATTTATATAAAAGCTCATGTGCATGCATGGTATGATTGTTATGATAAAATAATTTAAATTAAAATGAGATGATGAGGTGATGCAGGTGGATTTAGTGTGTTAATTTTGTAAATATTTTTCAATATTAGGTAGATACAATAGTAAATATCTAATTTAGTCACAAAAAAATAACTTTAGTGAAAATAGTTTTATCCTTTAAAAAAACTTTAAACTGCCAAATACCCTAAAAATAACACAAGTATACATATTACTCAAGTAATAAAGGGCTCTAATGGAGTCCTAGAAATCGATCCCACATGGAAGTTGAAAATGATCCCACATGGAAGTTGAAAATGCTTTTAAGTAAATTTATAAGATACTAATGTAAACTATAATTTTAAACTATAAAAGTGAAGTACAAAATTCAAATCTAAAGTAAATGAGTGAATGCTAAATTAAATGCAGTTAAAAGACTAAGTTAATAAAACTAATTGCTAAACTTTTAAAAGTAAAATTTATGAAAACTAAGTACAGTTTTCGTGGTTAAGAGTTCAAATTTAAAAGAACATCCTTCCCCTTTACAATGAGTATATGGTTTGTCTTCCTAATTTCGTGGTTAGGCTGGGAGGATACCGGTTGCCACTTCAGAGCTCCCACTAATCCCTTACCTGAGGGCTAACAATCTCGCATTAGTTTCCAAATCAACTGAACAAAATTAATGATTTTAATCTATCACCTTAAAATCTCCAATTATGCATCCAAAAAAGTATATTTTCCTATTTATTTGTATATTTTCCTATTTATTTGCTCTATTTATTTGCACTCAACCCCATGACTGAAATACTCTCCCATGGAAGTAAATGTGATTCTCCCCATGTTGTAGAAATCATAGTCATTTCAGAACATACGTTTCACAACATATATTAACATTTCAATTGGTCAGATTGAAAAGCAAATGAAGATCTGAGTTCAAATCATCATAAATTATTGATATTTAAAATCATATAAAACAAAATCATATCTTTACAAAACCCCAACTCTTCATAAAACCATAATTTAAAGTAGGGAGAAGGATAAAGAAGACTACTCAGAATTCATGGGAAGGATACGAAAAAACACGGATTTCATATATAGAAACAAGTTTACAAAAAAAAAGAAACAAAAAGAACACAACTTATCTCACAATCCTTCCCAAGAAAATCCCTAGAAGTTATCTTCAAGCACTTTCCCTCTTTACAATCACTCTCAATTCTCTCTTAAAAGTGTAATGAAGAAGAGACCTCTCACCAACCCTCTCCTCTTACAATCCTTGAAGAAAATCTTCAAGCCCTTTACTTTCTCTCTCTCTTTCTCTATCTCACGCTAATCTCTCTATTCAGACCGCCTTTCACACACCCTTTCTTCCTCTCTTTCATTAGAGGCTACCTCCCTCAAAAAAGAATTCAAAATTCCCTCCAAAATTCTTTCCAAAAGTCAACCCTTTTGAGTTCAAAAGACATGTCTATTGATCCAAGAGACATATTTCTTCATAAAAGAACCTTCCAAAGTGTCTAAATGCATTAAAACATTCTATGGGGCATTTAAAAAAGTGTCTCTTTCAAAATTCATGCGAAATTCGTCTCGAACCGCCTTAATCCGCAAAAAGTCATCTCTGGCGCTTTAGACGCTTCAAGCGCCAACTTGCTTAAGATTGTGCTACTATGGGTTTTGGCGATTTATGCGCCAAATCTGTTGCTTCTGGCGCTGACTCTTTGTCAAATGGTGCTTCAGGCGCCAGTTTGGGCGCTTCAAGCGCCAGAATCCCAAAATTTGTTGTTTTGGCTCCAAATTTAGTTCTTTTAGCTACTATTGCTCCAAATGCCTAAAATTGATATACTTGCAAAAAAAATATTAAAAATACCATTCTTTAAAGTGAAATATTACAATAAATAAGCATAAAATATATACTTAAAATAACATAACATTTTGGTGTATCAAAATTCCCCAAGCTTAAATGTTACTTGTCCTCAAGTGACACTTTTACTACATAAAAGCATATGAATTAAGATAGAGATTAACTTTCAACTTCTGTACTTTAATTTAAATAAATAAAATAGTAAATTTTAAGAAAAACCTTTAACAACTTAGATTCAAATTCTAAGTCTAAGAGTACTTAGTAATAAATTTAAGATTTCTGAATCTCTATTCTTTTCAAGAAGAATTGTACTTTGTCATATCAAGGATACTTAGAACATTCATAAGAAAAAGAACTTCATGAAAACTTTACTAGTAATGCTACTAATATTCTAATATAAGCTTAGAAAATCTAATAAAGCCTTTTTCTTAAGTTGATTCAAGTGAAACCAATTTTTGATTAGGCATCTCCTCAGTCATTTTTCTTTTCTTTTTCTTCTCCTTTTTCTTTTCTCTCTCTTTTTTTATTTTATTAAGGAAATTTTCAATCCTTTCTTTTCTTTCTTTTTCAAGTGAGGATTACTATATCTAGATAGCCTTTAATAATTTTGAACTTCACTATCTTCTTTTAAAGGATAAAACTTTTTACATTTCTTCACTTTATAAATTCATATTAGTTTATGATTTTTCATAAAGTTTCATTCTTTTCTTCTTACATGAAATTCTAAACTTCTTAATACTTCACAAAAGACATTTTCCTTTACTTGAAATAAAAAAAAAAAAACCATAGTTTTATCTTATCATACCAAACATCTTTAACTTAAAAATTGACCTTCAATATTAAAAACTTTTGCCTAAATTTACCATAATATTCATAAACATAAGTATAGTTATTTAAAGTTAGATCTTAATATCCCAAGGAATGTCAAATTAATTTTAAAAACATAGTTAATTGAGAACAAATAAAATTTAGATTACTTCTTTTCAAAAGAAAATTTTCTTTCCCCCAAACTTAAATTTTTAAGTAATTTAGAAATGTGTTGGTACAAAATTTAGTTGGTGAAAGAAAACACTAAATACATGAAAATAAAAACTAACCTGTAGAGGATTTATGAGTATGAAACTGGGCTCTGGCCTATTGCAGGTATTAACTTAAAAAATGCATACATACTTTAATGCATTAAATAAAACATAATATATTTTAACGGATTTACTGAAAATTAAAAACAGAAAACAAAAACAGAAAATACAAAAAATGTAGAAAAAGTAAAAATCTACAATTACTATTACAAATTAAGTCCACAACACATCATTAAAATGAATGTTCTTACTACAACAATTTAAAATTGATAACAAATATCAACCAATAAAAATATCAAACAATCATCAAAACAAACTAACTCCTAAGATATCAATCTTCATCGCCTTCCTCATCATCATCATCATCATCATCATCATCATCATCATCATCATCATCATCATCATCATCATCATCATCATCATCATCATCATCATCATCATCAAATCATCATCATCATCATCTTCTTCTTCTTCTTCTTCTTCTTCATCATCATGATCTAGAGCATAAGGAGTGAAGCTGGGGCAAGTTGGAAATTCCACATTATACTCACCCCTTAGATTTCTAACCATAACCTCCTGATAAGCTATATTATGCTGAATTCTCCTCTTCTTATATTCATCATTGTAAGCATTCCTTGCTTCAATTACTCCAATCCTATTCTGCATATTCACAATATCCATTTGTTGAATCATGATCTGCTTCATAATATTTTCAAGTGAAGCAGAGCGAGAAGTAGATGCCCCTGCAACTGATGTAGAGGGTCTATCACTACCTCCACTTCTGGAATCAATAAATGATTCAACTCTTTGAACTGTATATTTCCCAATAAGATTGTGTAGCTACATATTTTCCTCATTTCTATTGGACTCTACCATTGATTGCTCAGATAAAGTCAAAATTAGGGTAGGGCAACCCAAACCACTAGCTGTAGCACTGCTAGCTATACTCCAAGCATGACGAACTATAAGAGCACCAACATCTATTGCCTTCATTTTTTGAATGCATAAGTTTAACACAACTCTATCCTTCGTTACTTCACTTAGATGATTTGTTGGCAGTAATTTAGCAGAGATGAAGTGGTGCCATACCTTTGACTGAATAGTCATCATGGAAGCAAAGAACATAAATTTCTTATTATTTTTAATCTTACATTCTCCTCTTCCATCACTGAGAAAGTCAATCACTTCATCAAGTGATAAATCAGTCATCACAAATGCATCGTATTCACAATGAAATGCATTTCTCAACCCATAAAATGCATTGATCCTTTTTATAGAAAACTTAACTTGCTTACCTATCACAAGGATGTGATCGTTAGGGGTGAACTTCAAGTTGGCATAAAACTCCTGAATCATAGGCACAATTTCTATGCTATTGCATTGAAGTAGAAAAACCTCTCCCAATTTTTGGCAACAAATAACCACTCAATCTCGCCACCCGAGTTGGAAAATGCCCGTTCTTGGATCAGTTTTCTCGATTCCATTTGAGTATCATAATAATGTTGGGCTTTAAAATTGACAAATTTCCTCAAGTCAAAATCTCCTGTCGGCTTCCCTCTCTTTACTCATGGAGCCATCATAATTCATATGAAAATCCAAATAAAATCCAAATAAATCACCAAATCAAAAATCTAACTCTACAAGTAAAATCATTTGATAAGAAACTTTCGCCATGGGTTTTCTTCAAGCTTCTCCAAGCTTCTCCATCAAAACTCCCAAATTTTGGATCTTCCATAATTTAGGAAAAATTCATAGTGAAAATAAAAAATTTCTAATTTAAAGTGAAGCTCTTACCTAGAAAAGATGAAATCTAAGATTTTGGCCTCCGAAATCTTCTCTAGTGCACACAATGTGAAGCCCTAGGTCATGGTTCAGAGATAGGAGACGACCCAAGCAGTTAAAATGGAGTTTTATTGGGCAATTTCACAGTTTTTAGGCAATTAGGTGTTTTCAGGAATTTGGTGCTTCAAGTGCCAATTCAAGCACATCTAGTGCCAACTCTTTGTCAATTGGCGCTTTTGGTGCCAATTTGGCGCATCAGGAGCCAATGCCTTAATTTTTTCCAAATTTCACCATCTGAGAAAATTTTTTGCATGCCGCTTTACGTCAAACTCTAATTAAGTCAAATAAAACTTTATACTCATAATTAAACACTACTCTAACACCAAAATTTCAAAAATAATACAAAACTCACTTTTATATATAAAATTCACGCTATTACAAACTAACAATTTTTCAAGCCAACAAACATCTAATTCAGTGTTCAAAGCAAACAAAACATCCTAACACTGAATTCTAAGACATCAAAATACCAAACATAAAAATAAATAGAGTTCATCAATGAAGGTAAATGCAATCTAACACAACAATATAACTAAAATAAGCAGTCCAAGATGAACAATCCATGCATAAAGTAAGTTCAAATATCTTCTTCACTCTCATCCTTTTAGATATCTCCCATAGATTGATAGTGTACGTACAAGTTTTAGAAGGGTAGATAAGGAAATTCATCAGTTGAATCTTCCTCAATCTAAGCATGTCTCTTGAACTTACGAACTAAACCATCTTCAATACGACTAGTATGTTCTAAATGTTCATTCAACCTCCAATCCAGATGATCCAACATCTCAGAAACATTCTCAATTGCATGCTTAAGGTTTTGCACCTCTTTTTCTATATTCTTGATCCTTTTCAAAAATACATTTGAACTGAAGTAAGGCTGAATAGGTGATGAATTCTGAGATGCTTGATCCATCAGTACATTCATATCATCTCATCTCTCATTCTAATACAATTGCAATAGACTTCTGGGTCCATCTACTTCCAAGGAAGAATCACTTTCTCTTAACTCTCGCGATTGATTGCATAGTAGGAAAATTGTGGATGGATGTCCCAATCCAGTTGCAGATCCATTGACAATCAAACTGAAAATCGATTTCACAATTATTGCACTAATATCAACAAGCTTTCCAGTGTGAATACAATAATCCAAAATATCACTCTCCTTAGTTACCATACTGATTTTCATACTAGGAAATAATTTTAATGCAATAAAGAAATGCCATGCCTTAGATGCAGGATTCAACAATGATGAAGAAAACTTACATTTCCATCATCTCTGGCCTCAAATTTGCATCTTCATCCGTAAGGTATAGATAGAGTTCATTCATATTTTCTCTTGTAGGGGTAAAATTTGCATAATGACAAATAAGAACACTTTCAATCATAAACATCTCGTTTATTCTTGAAGGATTGAATTGCACAAACCTGCCTCGCACATAAAAAATTCCATGGTTGATTCCAAATAGATTTGCATAAAACTCTTTCACCATATGGAAAACTACGGCTATAGTAGTGTAGCAAAACACTTTTCAGTGTCTCTGTGCAATAATCTCTTCCACTCAAGTATTCGGTGTGTTAAATCCTCGATTCACAAATCTCATTTCCTTGATTAGCCTCTTCTTCACAAGAACTCGATCATGTAACTTTTGCCAATCAGGCTCAGGCGCCAGTTCCAAAAAATTTGCCATTTCGATTTCGATCCAATGAATTCTTAATTCTTCCTTAAAATTAGGTGAATAAATATGTTTCTAAATATTTTCTTAATGTCAAATTTCTCAAATACACGGAATCTATAAAAGTAAAAATATAAATATATGTTAAATAGTTCAAACAAAAACATAAAATCAAAATAAACAATGATAAATATGGGTTGCCTCCCACAACGCGCTTGGTTTTACGTCATCAGCTTGACGTAAAGACATTCCAGTCTTTATTCTGGGTGACCCAACATTACAATCTCTTTAAAAACTGGTCTTTGACCATCAAAATATGGTTTTAATCTGTGCCCATTCACTATCCTTCCAGTCTTGGGATCTTCAATATTAACAACTCCATAGATATAGACTTTTAAAATTTTGAATGACCCTTTCCACCTAGACTTTAGTTTTCCAGGAAATAATTTCAATCATGTATTGTATAATAAAACTTCGTGTCCTGGCTCAAATTTCTTTTTTGTTATCTTACGAT